>NW_016690517.1:0-1601 GCF_001604755.1 Lepidothrix coronata | reverse complement strand
CCAGAACGTGCTGAGCTTGGAGAGACCCCCAAGGATCATGGAATCCAACCCTCAGCCCTGCACAGACAATCCTACCCTGTCCCTGAGAGCGTTGTCCAAACCCTCCCTGAGCTCTGGCAGCCTTGGGGCTGTGCCCACTGCCCTGGGGAGCCTGGGCAGTGCCCAACCAGCCTCTGGGGGAAGAACCTTTTCCTGAGATCCAACCTGACCCTCCCTTGACATAATTCAGTGATGTTTAGCACCTCCTGAAATTCTTCCACTGGATTTGTATCACCTTCTAAATCAAATTTGAGATCCTGAAGGCTATCTGTATAGAATATATAGAGAGAATATTTCCCTCTACCTCTAAGCCTTTCATTCTTTATTCCTTCATAGCAATTTCTGCTTATCAGTCAGCAGTTTGAATGCCTGCTGCCTTTTGCACTCTTCCAGCTTTCTTTTTTTTTTTGACTACCAGCCTCCTACAGTCCTTGCTGTGACATGTTCTGGCACGAGCTCATGTTGGACGAGTGTCCCAAAACATAAGGATGCACTTCATACTTAATTATTGTGACTCACTGGAACATTTGTGTGAAATGCTTTAAAGCTCTATCAGAGTAGGAATGGCTAAAATTCTCGTGAAAGTCAAACACTGTCACCTGTGAACGTGGTTCTGAGAAGGGAAAAGGCAGGCAGAGAAGAATTTTCTCTGCAGTCCAAGTGGGGTTTGCCTCAGAATATGGGATATTTTCAGCTGTGCTACACAAATGGAGAGAAATTCTAAAGCAACTCAGTACAACCAACAGTCCCACCACACAGACACCCCAGAGCACAGTCCTTAAGCTTCAGGAAATAAGGGGGCTTTAAGTTGAAATCATTATTTTTAAAAAACAAAAAAAGGTAGGTATTTAAGTTTTCATCTGAAACCCACAGTAACGTAAATACTCTCTTACTGATTATAAATGAAAATGTGGCTGTAACTAATTAAAGGTGGATTATACATTTGGCTTGACAGAAAGACTTAGCTTTGTGCAGAACCTTAGACTTGCCAGTTATGTGACATTGCCAAATTTCCTGCCCTTGTCCAGAGCCTTTGTTGATTTTTTTTCAGTATTTTCCAAAAGGAGAGTTGCTTTCCCAGAGCTCCTCCTCTTTCCAATACATTTTTACTCCTTATTCAGGTGTACTTACATGGGGTTTTTATGTGCATGGGTTTTTTGTCCAGTCTTATAAACACAGAACACCAGAAATTGCCTGGGATTTTCTTTTTTTCCTCTCTTTCTTTCTTTCCTTTTCTGGCGTGCCCATCCACTTGTCACATGTTTCCTCTCTCTCTTTCCTCCTCCTCTATCTTCCCAAATCCCTCAATTCAAAGTAAAGGAAACATAGTTCAATGGGGCCCTCTCTTGGCCTAATGTAGTAACTTGGCTCTGCCAAACTCAGAATTTTTATGAATGAATTCAACGTCAGTTGCATAACTTTAATTTGTTTGGGACCAAAAGTCTTGTTTGGATTGCAAAGGTTGCTGCTGTTGCTGTGGTTGTTATCTAAAAAGCTGTTTGCTTTATTTTGTGTGAGAGTCTGGAGGATGGGGGCCTGCTGTTATGCAGAGAGGTGTATAT
>NW_016690516.1:385971-387238 GCF_001604755.1 Lepidothrix coronata | reverse complement strand
TTCTTCCCTGTGCAGTGACCGAGCTCTGAACAGGCTGCCCAGGGAAGGTGGAGTGTCCCTCACTGGGAATATTCCAGACCCCTCTCGATACAATCCTGTGCTGTGTGCTCTGGGGTGGCCCTGCTGGAGCAGGAGGTGGGACCAGGAGACCCACAGTGGTCTCTTCCAGCCTGACCCATCCTGGGATTCTGGGATTCATCCCCGCCAGTCACTGCTGCCCTTGGCCCCACAGGTCCCTCCCTGGGGACATGGAGCCCTCCATGGGGATGAGATCCTTCCACGGGCATGCGGATCCTTCCATGGGGATGGGGATCCTTCCATGGGAATGAGATCCCTCCGTAGGTAAGGGAACCCCTCCCTGTGTATGGGGATCCAGGTCCTCTGTGGGGTTGAGGGTCCCTCCATGGGGACAGGGATCCCTCCATAAGATTGGGGATCCCTCCGTGGGGATGGGGGTCCCTCTGTAGGGGTGAGGAACCCTCCCTGGGGATGTGGGTCACTCCATGGGTCTACAGGTCCTCTGTGGGGCTGGTGATCCCTCTGTGGGGCTGGGGGTCCCTCATGAGGTTGGCAGTCCCTGGGATGGGCTGGCACAGCCCCCTCTCCCCCCTGCCCCTGGGTGTCGGCAGTGGCTGCACAGCCCAATTTTGGCCGTGTCTTTAGGGGGCTGCAGCTCCTCCTGCCACCCCCGGGCACCCTCTGCCCCCAAACGCCATCACCCACCAGCCCGGGCGGGCAGTGTCACTGTGGGGGGAGCTGGGACAGCTGGTGGGTGACCTGGTGGGTGACACGGGGCCTCGTGGGTGCCACCACACGGGTGGGCACGGAGCGGGCAGTTTGTCTTCTCCCCGCGTCCCAAACAGCCCTGTCCCTTCCCCGGGCTGTCCCAGTGCAGGGGCGGTGCCAGGGACGGGAGAGGGGAACAAAACACAGAGGAGCCGCTCTCCCACCCCACCTTCACCCCAGAGCAGCATTCCAGCGTCTGGGAAAGGAGGGGAACAAACGGAGAGGAGCCTGCGGACAGAACCGTGACCTTGCCAGGATCCGCCTGGGACTCTGAGCCGCTTCGCCACAGGGGAAGGAAAAGGATCGCCGGTGCTTCCAGGGGTTTTCCCTTCGTTCTCCGCCCTCAGCCCCGGCCCGGTTTGTGTTGGCCCCGGGCAGGAGCAGAGCCCGGGGGTGGGTTCTGTTCAGGAACAGCAGCTCCCAGCAGCCCCCACACGGACGGTTCCCTTTCTAAGGGAAAAAGGGAAAGGGAAGAATTATT
>NW_016690516.1:378644-380410 GCF_001604755.1 Lepidothrix coronata | reverse complement strand
GCAGTGCCTGTGATGGGATGCCTGTTTTGGGATGCCCGTTTTGGGGTGCCCGTTTTTGGGGTGCCTGTGTCGGGATTCCCATGTCAGGGTGCCCTTACTGGGGTGCCCGTGTCCAGGTGCCCTGTGCAGATGGGACAGTTGGGGATATGTGACCCTGGGAAGGTGACACTGAGCCTGGCTGGTCCAGCATCACAGTCCTGAGGTCACCCCAAAATAGAGCACCCCACCACGGGCACCCCAATGTGGGCACAGGAATCCCGGCAAGGGCACCCCAAAATGGGCACCCCAATATGGGCACCTGAGTATGGGTAACTCCAGCATGGGCACCCCAAGATGGGCACCCCACCAAGGGCATCCTGTCATGGGCACCTCAGTTTGGGGACGGCAATATGGGCACCCCAATATGGGGCACCCAGGCACGGGTCAGCCCAACACAGGCACCCCAAAATGGGCACCCTGTCACAGGCACCTCAGTTTGGGCACCCCAATATGGGCACCCCAATACTGTCACCTGGGGACAGGGCACCCTGGGTGTCCCATCAAGGACACCCCAATATGGGCACCCCAATACTGTTACCTGGGGACAGGGCACCCCAATGCAGCCACTCTGACCTGGGGCATCCCATCATGGGCATCCCATCAAGGACACCCCAGCATGGGGCACCCAGGCAAGGGTCATCCCAACACGGGCACCCCAAAATGGGCATCCTCTCATGGGCATCTCAGTTTGGGCACCCCAATATGGGCACCCCAGTACTGTCCCCTGGGGACAGGGCACCCTGGGTGTCCCATCAAGGACACCCCAACATGGGCACCCCAGCAAAGTCCCCTGAGCACAGACACACACAGACAGACCCTGTCACGGGCACCCCAATACGGGGCACCCCAATATGGGCACCCAGCACCCCCCTGGTGCCCGGGCCGGCAGGAAGGGGCAGGGCCGTGCCGTGGGGTGGTGGCACCCCGAGCTCCAGGGTGACCCCCCGGGTGCCCTCGGGTGGGCGGTGGGTGAGCCCTGCCCGCCCCTGCCCCCCGTTTGGGGCCCGTGCCCCGCTCGGGGTGGCCCAGGGGGGCTGCCGGGGTCAGGGTGCCCCGGGGGGTGTGCGGGGGTCAGGGTGCCCCGGGGGGGTGTGCGGGGGTCGGGGTGTCCGTGTGTCCCCGCCCGTCCCCGTCTGTCCCCGCGTGTCCCCGCGAGGTGGCGCGGGTGGCCCGGGAGAGCGGGGGGGACACGCGGGGACCGTGTCGGGGCAGGGCCCGTGTCGGGGCAGGGCCCGACCCGCCTTCGGGCCGGGGGTGCCCCGCGAGGGGGTGAGGGCGGTGGGTGCTGAGGTGAGCGGTGCCCCGGGGGTGGGTGAGCTGTGGCTGCCCGGGGGTGACGGTGATGGGGACCCTGCTGGGTGATGGGGGATGTCGGTGGGGTCTGGCTGGGGGTGATGGGTGCCCCACATTTGGGTGGGGGTGGTGGATGCTCACGGTGGGGTGGTGGGTACCCCATGTTTGGGTGATGGGTGCCCATGTTTGGGTAACGGATGCCTGGTTTTGGGTGATGGGTGCCCATGTTTGAGTGCTGGGTGCCCCGTGTGTTTGAGTGATGGGGTGATGGGTCAGTGGTGTCTCATTGGGGGTGATGAGTGCTCATGTTTGGGTGATGAGTGCCCATTTTTGGGTGATGGGTGCCCATGTTTGGGTAATGGGTGCCTGGTTTTGGGTGATGGGTGCCCATCTTTGGGTGATGGGTGCCCATCTTTGGGTGATGGGTGCCCATC
>NW_016690516.1:372142-377456 GCF_001604755.1 Lepidothrix coronata | reverse complement strand
TTTTTGGGTGATGGGTGCCCATCTTTGGGTGATGGGTGCCCATCTTTGGGTGATGGGTGCCCATTTTTGGGTGATGGGTGTCTGCTTTTGGGTGATGGGTGCCCATTTTTGGGTGATGGGTGCCTGTTTTTGGGTGATGGGTGCCTGTTTTTGGGTGATGGGTGCCCATCTTTGGGTGATAGGTGCCCCGAATCCGGTCCCACCCCCCCTCCGTGTGTGGGTGGCGGGTGAGCTGTGGGCACGGCTGGTGTCCCCGTGTCCCCGTGGGCCTGGCACGGGGCGGGGCACGGGGCCAGCTGGCCCCGCGGGGACAAGGGACCCATTGAGGAGCTCCAGCTCCGTGTGCCGCGGGTGCTCCGGGCCCTGCGGGGGGGTCGGGTCTGGCCCCGCTGCACGGGCAGCTGGTGCTGCAGAGTCCCCTCGTGCCCACCCACCCAGAGCCTTCGTCCCCCACTGTCCCCACGGGAGCGGGGATGGAGCCTGAGGATCAACCCTCGGGGCTTCCTGCTGGGAAACGCCTCGGCTGACACCGGGCTTGGAATTGCTTCCCAACAAAGCCTGGTGGGAGTGGGCCCAGCCTGGCGAGAGGGAATCTGGGAAGAGCCCACTGGAGGGGCATCACTTTGTTGTTGTGGCAACTGCAGGCAGAGCATTCCCGGGGAGATTTGGCCCAGGGAGCTGCTGGGATGGATGGAAAGGGCAAATGCTGCTCCCTCATGTGGAAGGGAATTCCCTGGTGCAATGCAGGATGGACCCCAGGATGGACCCCAGGAAATTCCAGCGGGGGTTGGAGAACTGCTCGGGGGTTGTTCGGCACGAGGGGAAGGGAGGTTGTGCATGGCTGGGCTGGTTTGGGGTGTCAAACCTCCTGCTTTGTTCCACAGGACCATCAAAAGGCCAACAGGGATGGAAATGTGCAATTCCAGCTGGGGTTGAACAGCTGAATTCCATGAAATGAGGTGTGCAGAGCCTGGGGTTTATTGGTCCTGCCATGAAACAGTGCCCCAAAACTGGGGTTTGGGTGGCACAGGGAAAACCATCCCCGGGAAGCCCAAATTAGGAATGAACAGGAAGGTGTGGGCACCCAGGGTGAGGGGAGGCTTCTGCACAGCTGGGGCACCAGGGTGGGGTGTTGGAGCAGGGACCTGCCCCATCCCCAGGGCTGTGGACCCCCAGCATCCTGCCCTGCTCCTACAGGGGCTCCAGTTGGGATATTTAATGCCATGGGAACAGACCTGCCTGCATTAACCTGCCTCGTGATTCTGACTTGTTGTTGTCAACTAAATTGGGTCAGCACTCCAGACGAGACACTGCCGAGGGGGAGGATTCTGGAGGAGCTGACGGGCACCTCGAGCCCCTCACCCAGCCCAGCCCCACCCCGGGCCGAGCCCTCGCCCTGCCCAGGGTGGGGGGGGGTGTGATGGCCCCAGGAGCGTGGCAGGAGCTGACCCTGCATCCCGAGGGGAATAAACCAGTGTGGGATGAGCTCCAGAGGTGCCTCAGCACGTGGCTTGTGCAGAGAGTCCTTGGAGCATCGTTTTTCCAAGGATTCCTTGGGGCATTAGTGCCCTCCCTGCAGTCAGGACCCCTGTTCTGGGGATCCCCGAGGGGCTGTGTGGGAGCAGAGCTGGGATGTGGGAGCAGTGGGGCAGGAGGGGCTGTGCCTGCTGCCTGTGAGCCCCTGCAGGGCTGTGCAACACTGCCTGGGCACCCACCAGGGCAAAACCCCTTCTCCAGCCCCCCAGGATGACATCCAGGGAGCTGTGCATTCCCACTCCTCCCTGTCCAACCTGCTTCACTTGGTGGTGGCAAAACCAATTCAGCTCTGAATTGTTGCAGCCCAGAGCCCAGAGCTGCAGCAGGGTCAGCACCCCAGGGAAGACATGGGCACCTCTCACCCCACAAAGCTCCTTAGCAGCAAAATCCAAGAGCTGGTGATTTGGAAGCGGATTCTTGACACTCTGGAGGGGCTGATGCTGCAGGTCACTGGTGTCCCTGGGAAATCCTCAGCCCATGGAGCCCTGACAGCCCCTGGACGGTCCTGGCAGCCCCTGGAGGGTCCTGCTGCTGAGCTGAGCTGCAGGGGGGCACAGGGACGAGCACAGGGCTGAGAGGGAAAAGAATTCTGGAATGGTTTGGGTGGGAAAAGACCTTAAAGATCACCCAGTCCCACCCCCCGCCATGGGCAGGGTCACCTTCCACTACCCCAGGTTGCTCCTTTGATCCAACCTGGCCTTGGACACTTCCAGGATGGGGCAGCCACAGCTGCTCTGGGCAACCTGTGCCAGGGCCTCCCCACCCTCACAGGGAAGAATTCCTTCCCAATGTCCAATCTAAATTTCCCCTCTTTCAGATTAAACCTATTCCCCCTGGTGCTGTCACTACAGACAAAAAGGAAGTCCCTCTCTAGATTTTCTGTAGGTCCCCAACAGACCCAAAGCCCCAGAATCTCAGAGCAGTCCAGGGGCACAGGGTGGCTCCCAGCTCTCGGGGCCTCTCACATCTCTCAGGGGCCAGTTGAGCTTCTTGAACCGGCAGAAAACAGGCCACTGCCCTTCCTCACTTCCCTCTCTTCTTCCTAATGGAAAACTCAGAGAAATCAGTGAGAAAAGGATCTCCTGCTTCGGGCAGGTGCTTCAGAAATGACCCACTCGCTGCTACCTGCCAGGAGCCATCCGTGATGTCCCGAACTCCTGCATGGCAGGCAGATGGCTGGGACTGGGCTGGATCCACCTGGGAAATCCTGGAAGCTTCCATTGCTCTTTATTAGCAGCCCAGGAGCCTTCTTGGGCCACACAAGAACTTGGACGACAAAGTGATTAAAGACCAACCTAACGAACTCAAAGAGAATTCTTTAAACGGAGCCCGCTGTGCCTCGGAGAACTCCTGCCATGTCTATTTATTTAAATTTAATGGAATTTTTGTGGTAAGCTAATTAAAAATGAATTGATTATTTAAGAGGCAGTCAGAGCAGTTTAAGCACTGCTGACTTGATGATTTTAGTGTTTTCTTTAGAAAAGCTTTTCTAGTCATGGAGCTTTCTGCACGTATGGGCATTTGGAGGGGGAAGGATACAAAGAGAAGACTGGATGAGTTTGGAGGCATTTCTGGATGAGGGAGCAGCTGTGGGGACAGGGCAGGGACATGGCTATGGGGACAGGGACGTGGCAGTGGGGACAGGGACATGGCCATGGGTACAGGCACATGGCCGTGGGGACAGGAACAGGGATATGGCTGTGGGGACAGGAGCAGGGATATGGCTGTGGGGACAGGAGCAGGGATATGGCCATGGGTACAGGGACGTGGCCGGAGCAGGGACATGGCTGTGGGGACAAGGACAGGGCTGTGGGGACATGAATAAGGACATGGCTGTAGGGACGGGAGCAGGGACATGGCTGTGGGGACAAGGACCCATCCCAGCCCGTGGCCCTGTCACAGGGCTGTGTGAGTGCCCCAAATAACCAGCTCCTTGTCTCCACCGAAGGCAGAGACTCGTCAGGAAATGCAGGTGTTAAATAATGTACCAGCTCCTTTCTGGGAATATCCTGCTCTGCTCCAGAGGCATCTCAGGCATGGGGCACCCCCTCCCACAGCCCCCGGAGATGGAACCCGGCAGCCCAGACTGTGCCCCAGTCACAGTGCCAGTTCTCAGCCCAAATCCGGGGTGTCCCCCTGCCCTGCTGGGGTGCAGGGAGCCACATCCCAAAGGATTTGCAGAGGCCCCATGGAAGCAGGTGGCTCTGCCTGGCCCCAGAGCCTCATCCCAGCACAGGAGGGGATGGGATGAGACCCCACTGACACAGGGGCACCCTGGGCTGGTGCCAAAGCCCGGCTCAGTGGCCCCCAACAGCCGGCACGGTCCTGGCTGGAGCACATCCTTCCTGTCCCTGTGCCCCAGGGCAGGGTGGCAAGTGACCCAGATGTCCCCACACCCTAGGGCAGGGTGGCATGTCACCCAGATGTCCCCTCGCCCACCAGGCCCCGGAAGAGGGCAATTCTCACCCAAAAGGCCGGGAGGGAGGAGGCTCCGCCCGATTTAATGGCCCAGCTGGGCACCTATAGACATGCAAAGGCCGTCCTCGGTTGGCACCTATAGAAATGCAAACCGCTGTCCCGGGGCTCCTGCCGGGACACTGCGGAGCTGCGGGGCGGTGTCGCAGCTCCTGAGCCCACCCAGGGCACTGCCCAGCGCGGTCCGTGCCCAGCCCTGGGGTGCCCCAGTGCTCCTACCAGGTTACCCCGGGCTGTGGGGCTGCAGCACCCCGGGCAGCACCTACATCTGCTGTGCTGGGTGTCTGCAGCCACCGGACCCACCCCCGTGTCCCCCTGTCCCCCTGTCCCTCTGTCCCCAGCAGACACACCGGTGCACACACGGGGCTGCCTCGGTGCCAGGCCGTGGCTCAAGGCCATGGCTCCGCTCTGCCACGGGCTCTGGATGCCCCATCCCAGGAAAGCTCCTCCTCCGAGCTGTGCAGAGCCCCCGGCACCACCTGGCACCCTCACCTGTGTCACCCACATGCCACACACACACACACAGCCACCCACCCACCCCCTGCCTGTGCAAACCTCCCGTGTCCCTTGGGCACAGACTTTGCACCAGGAGCCACGTGGGCTTGGGTGGTTCTTCCAGTGAACTGTGACCCTCACACGGGTGTGCCAGCCCTGTGCTGGTACATGTGTGTGCCAGCCCTGTGTCATCACACGTGTGCCAGCCCTGTGTCATCACACATGTGTGCCAGCCCTGTGCTGTCATCATGTGTGTGCCATCCCTGTGCCCTCACATGTGTGCCAGCCCTGCACCTTCACACGTGTGCCAGCCCTGTGCCCTCACATGTGTGTGCCAGCCCCATGTCATCACATGTGTGCCAGCCCCATGTCATCACACGTGTGTGCCAGCCCTGTGCCATGCCACAGGTGGGTGCTCCAACCTTGCACAGCCCTTGGGCTCTGTGTTCCACCCTCACCCTGTCACATGTGTGTGACACTGCAGCCTGTCCCTCTCCTGAGCCCATGTGCCACCCTTACGCGTGTCACACACGTCACACCACAGCCCATCCTGCTCCCGTGCCCATGTTCCACCTTCATCCTGTCACACACATGTCCCACCACAGCCTGTCCCTCTCCTGTGCCATGTGCCACCCTCATATGTGTCACACACGTGTCACACACATGTCACACCGCAGCCCGGCCCTCTCTCGTGCCCATGTGCCACCCTCATACATGTCACACATGTGTCACACACGTGTCACACGCATGTCACACTGCAGCCTGACCATCTCCTGTGCCCATGTGCCACCCTCATACATGTCACACA
>NW_016690516.1:357078-371004 GCF_001604755.1 Lepidothrix coronata | reverse complement strand
GCCGCCCCCGCCGCCCCCCGCACCGCGCACACGCCCCCCGGCCCGGCCCGGCCGCCGCACCCCGCCCCGGCCGGCCCCTCTTAGCATGGTGCGGGGCCGCCGCCGCCTCGTCCTCCGGCTGCCGACATGGGCGAGAGGCTGGAGCTGCGGCTGAAGTCGCCCGTGGGAGCCGAGCCCGCCGTGTACCCGTGGCCGCTGCCCGTCTACGTGAGTATGGCCCGGGCCCCGCACCTGCCCTGTCAGCGCCCCCCGGCCCTGCCCCGGCCGCGGCTCTCGCCGGTCGCTCCCCCGTCCCTCGGGCCCTTCCCGGGATCCATCGGGATCATCCCCCCCTTCCCTCGGCCGGGATGATCCCCCCGGGGTCGTCCCCCCCCCGCCTCTTCCAGAGCCCCGGCCCCGGGTGCCGCCGCCGCTCGCCCTGGAAGTCAAATCCCCGATTTCATTTTATAATTGGTTGACTAAAACCGAAGGGCGGGGAGGAGGAGGACTGGTTAATGAAAAGTTTTTCGTGTTTTCCCTTGAGCTGGGCTCGTGTGGCCGGGTAATAACCGGGGGCTGCTCGGAGCCGGGGTGGGAATGCGGGGATTCCGGCCGGGCAGCGGCGCTGGAATGATGGGTGTTCCCGGGTGGTCGCGGGGACCCCCGGGAGCAGCCGCAGGCTGGGAATGAGCGGCGGCGAGCGCTGCTCGTGGGTCGGGAGCCAGCGCTGGGTGTCACGGGCTGCTGCCAGTCCCCTCTCCGGCCGTGCCCTTGGAGCTCCCCTTTTTATTTATGCCCAGCTCCATTCCGAGCCAGCCGCAGCCCTCGTGCTCCCAAATAAAATGTCACTTGTCCTCGCTTACTTACCCAGCCGCGTTTTTCCCTAACTTGCCCGACTTTCCGCCGAGCCCGGGCGAGCGATGTGTGACCTTGATAACAATGTCCACGTTCGAATTAGTGACAATCCCACGGGAGCCCAAAGGCTCCGGAGGGTATTTTTGGATGCGTGTAGGCTCCCTATCAACCCCTGAGCGGTTTTTCGCGCCGCTTGTAGCACCTTAGCGAACAGTTCGTAAAGGAAAAATCTCCCCGTGTATTTTCCCCTGGCCCGAGCACTGTTGATTATCCCTGTGTTCCAGGCTTTGCTGCGGTACGTGAGAACACGCCGGGACACACGGGCTGGGGCAGCTGATATTGCTGGTGTTGTTGCTCTCTTGGCAATCGCGAGGCGCTTGTGTGTGAACGATTAGAAATATCTCGCTCGTGGCAGGGGAGATGGCTGCGGGCTCCGACGAGCCCTGCGGAGCTGCCGCCGTGTCCCTGCCCTCCCGAGCGCGCTCCGTGCCGGCTGTTGCCGTGTGTGCGGGGCCGGACCCGGCGGCGCTGGCGGAGGCAGTTTTCCTGTTTCCCTGTCAGCCGTGTTGGCGGGCGCGCGCTCTGCTCAAATTGTCAGAAACTGAAAGTACAGCGATGACCGGTTCGGGTTTTTCTGCGCGTCGCCAAATATTAACTCGTGTTCCCTCGGCAGGTTGTGCGAGGCAGAGGTTAAAGATTACATAGGATAGGGGTTAATCTGAGAGGGAGGGATGGTTTTCTGCCTTTTCACAAAGATCCCTACAGGCTTAAAAACCGAAAAACCGACCCCCCACCCCCCTCGCCCTTTATTTTAAGGGTGAAACGTGTGTTTTGCAGCATGGGAAATGAGGATTTGGTTAATTCAGGAGAACTTGAGCAGCTGGTTCTGAAGATGGCAGAGCACATAGAATTTCTTCCCCAGGAGAAGAAGAAATTCTGGGGAATTAATTTCTTCCCCTTAACCAGAAATGCGGGGCGGGGGAGGCGATCCCCATGTGCCGGGAAACACCCCAAACGTCCTGCCCTTAAAGTGTCCCCTTCCCACTGCCAGCTTTTCCACAGTCATTCCGAGTGCCTGGTTCATCTGGAGCCCACCGATGTCCCTCCCTGCAGCTCTGGGGAGCAGGTCGGGCTGCGTGCGAGGACACGCGTGCTCCGGGTGAACCCTGGAGCTTCGGGAGCAAATCCCTCTGCCCGTGGCCTGCTGACATTGTGCTCTGCTGAACTGCAGAGGTGCTTCCCCGGCAGCACCGAGGCGGTTTGGTTTGAGAGCTCGGCTCTCTTTGACGTAAGCACAACATTTCTTAGTTTCACCACTCGTGCTGCTGTGTGGTTCTGAGCGAGGAAGGTGGGATACCTGAGTGGGGGGGGAAACATGCTTCAAGTGGTTTTATTTAGCAGCGTTCTTGCTGTTTCCTGTTGGAAGTTAGGTGTGTTTTCCAGAGGGAGCTGGAGGGGAAGCTCAGGGTCCTGGCGGGTTATTTTTGGTGAGAGCAGCAGGACTGGCGGGGAATCATCTTTCCCAACATCCGAGGCTGTGTATTGTAAACCTGCTGCGTGACGGGTTCCGTGGGGTGATGTAACCCTGCCTTGAGTAACTTGGCTATTTTTATGCTCTTACTACATCTTAAATTAGCGGCGTCGGTGCTGCCGCGTGAAAGGCTGATCTCCCCTATTAATGGGTGCCTGCATTAATACCGTGGCTCTCTATTGCCGGGCTGGTGCTTATTTCTCGTCTAATAGGAAAAGTGGGGTCTCCTCAGACTGCTGAGCCCGCATAATAGCCCGGCTGCCGGGCTTGTTGGGACGCTAAAAGAGCCGGGGAGGCTGATGTGAAACATGTATTTCCCTGCGAGTGTAATTAGGGCCGTGGGAGGAGAGAGCGGTGGCGGAGCAGCTCCAGCCTCCCACTGGCTTCCACACAAAACCGAAAGTGCGGCTCTTCCCCCGCCTTCCGCCGGCCCGGAGGAAAGGCCGCCGTGCCCCGGGGAGGCCGAGCCGCGCTGGCCGTGCCACACTGCGATGAGTAAGTTGAGTGGTGCACGGTGAGTAAGCTCTCCTCATGACTCACGAAATATTTTCTGATGTTGACCTCTGTGTTGGTGACTGCCCCGCTTAATCAGAGCCGGAGTGAGTGTACTCCTTTGTGCTCCGCTTAACTCCTCCAGCCCCACGTACCTGCCCTGCCTTCTGCCGGGCTCGGCTTGTCAGAGGCCACTGATATGGGATGAACGTTTTCATTTTGGTGCTGGGCGAGATACAGGCCCAGATAAAGAAAGCATTTAGTTGAGAGTTAATGGGTCCAGGTGGTTTAAACAGGCTGCTGCCCGTGGGGGTGGTGTTTGTGGTACCTCAACTTCGCACTCGTTACTTACATCTGATGGAGACAACAGGTTTGGTTCTAAGACTTGAGATATTTAGTTTTTTTCCACAGAATTTTCCTTAAAATGGTTCATGCTCTTGTCTCAGACTTTTACTATAGTTTAAGCTGAATCTGGATTAGGTTTAAACATGGGGATTTTTTCGTACCATGATAAGCTCTGCCTGATCTGTGAGGTGTCTCAGGTTGGACTTTGAACTCCTCTTGACAAGTTCCTGCTTAGCGTCCCAGCCTGCTGCGTGTGGGGGAGGGAAAAAGGCCTGTAGGGTGCTGTGGGGGATTTGGGGTTTTTTTGTGTGTGGGTTTTTTCTTTTTTTTTTGTCTGGATCAACTCTACAGTTTGGTGTTGCCCAGTTCTGCTGATACATCTGTGGCACGAGTGAGGGACTGTATGTACACAGAACTGAGCAACTGGAGGTTCAGAGCTGCTCAAGCTGGTAATTGTCCCCAAAATCGATGTTTGCTGGTCTGCACCCTATTGCAACACTCGAGTTGGTGAATGTGGAAAAGCCTGTTTGCTGGCTGTCAGAGAGAGGACAGCAGGGCTCTTTTATCTCCTCTTCTTAAGGCTTGCACTGATCACAGTCAGTGGTGACACAGTGGTGACACAGGGGACAGGAGGCACAGCCAGGTGGTGAGGGAGGGCCTGCTGGTGGCTTGGAGTGGCTGAGACACCGTGTCCTTCACTGGCTGTGAGTGACTCAGTGCCTGTCATGGCCAATAGTGAGCAAGTCCTTTCAAGTTTCAGACTGAGGCATCTGCCCGTGCTGTGCTCTGTTCCCTGGTGAATGGCAATCCCCCAAAAGGTGACTGGAAGCCTCTGTGTGTGTCAGGTCTCCTTGTGTCGTGTTCCCCCCTCCCTGTTTGACTCGTGAGGGCCGAGGATTTGTGCAGTGACAGCCCCTGGCAACTCCTCCTGCAGCCCAGGCTGCTGGGGGGGGAGCCCCTGGGGATCCCAGGAGGGTCTTGCCCTGGGTACAGACTTATAGGATGGTTTGGTTTGGGAGGGACCTTAAAGCTCATCTCACTCCACCCCCTGCCATGGGCAGGGACACCTTCCACCAGCCCAGGTTGCTCCTTTGATCCAACCTGGCCTTGGACACTTCCAGGGATGGGGCAGCCACAGCTGCTCTGGGCAACCTGTGCCAGGACCTCACCTCCCTCACAGGGAAGAACTTATTTATCTTCTGCCATATTTACCATATGTTAATACCATTTTTTTAATCTTCTACCAGTTTTGTTCCCTTCCTCTTCCTCTGTGCCAGGAGGGGACAGTCCTGCTGATGCCACTGTGCACATCTTACCAGAGTCAGGTGCCTCTGCCCTGAGCTGCTCAAGCCTAAACCTCCAAATTAGCAACTGGGATGAGAAGTCTGGCTTGAATAATTCCTTGTTTTGTCTGTGTTCCTCCTTGTTGCTGCTGACTTTCCACTTGCTGTGATGGCAAGAAAATTCTCATTTTCTAATTGAGTGTTGTCAGAGCATCACCCTGCACGTGGAGAGGTGTGTGTGGCTGCTCCTAGCAGTAATGGGGTACAAAGGTGGTACTGCTGCACTTTGTGCAGGTTGGGGGGTGCAGAGTGTGTCTGTGGTGGGTTTTTTTCCCTGTCTCCACTGTCCTGATCCAGCTGATAGCATTCTGTCACCAGAGGAATGTGCTGTGCAGGGAAAGCTCAAGGGCAGGCCCTGATAATGAAAATCACAGCCCAGCGGGGAGCATCACCTTTGAAATGAAAGATCAACAGGAGGGATGAATAACAGACCTTGTTTGGGAGTTTCATCCTTTTTTTGTGCGTGTGTGTCACTCACCTTTCCTGGGAAGTTTCTCTGATGAGTAACTTCGCTTTCCAGGCAGCCGGGCAGGTTGAGAACCGTGGCATGGTGTTGTAGATCAATTTGGGAAGGTCCTAAATTGGAGCTAAATCGTTCCCTCGGGGTTGGAGCTGCTGAGGGTGGTCCGACGCCCCCTGCCCCTTGCTGTTTCCCCTGCACTCATCCATCCCATCCTCATTCCATCCTCCGCTCCGAGCTGATGGAAAACAGCCTCACGTTTTGCACGTGCCTCTCTTTTTTCCCCGGGCTCGGTTTGTGGCGGAGGGAGCGGGTGGGATGCGCGGGGGGGTCGCGGTGAAGCCCCCCTGAGCCAGCGCCGGGGGTTGGGAACGCGGTGCCCGTGGGATCCGCGTGTGGGGCGGCTCTGGGAACCGGATCGCTGGAAATATCTGCGCTGGAAAAAAATGTTGCAGTGTTTGCAGAGCGTGGCCCCCCCGCCCTGCTCTGAAATGTGAGTCACTGCCTGCCCAGGGCCGTGCCGGGGAGGGGGTGGCAGCGGGGGAAACTGTTGCTCTGCCTTTGCCAGGCAGAGCCTCCTCACCCCCTGAGTAATCGCCCAGCAATTCGGCTGCGGTGGCTGAGCTGAGGGGATTTCTCCGAGCTGGGAGATGCTGGTGATGCAGCTCGTTGGGAAATGTTTGTGGGGATGACTAATCACTTAGAGAAACTTCTCTAGTCAAGGAAAGGTCTGAAAGCATCATCAAACTTCTGATTTTTCAACACCCCTCTGCCCTCCCCGCTTGTAAAAACACCTGGAGTAGGGCAAAACTGGGCGATAATGACTCGGGAATTCCAAAAGCACTCGGGTTTCTCTTCTGCCCGGCAAATCTACACAAACAAATGACAGAGTTGGCACAGTTGCATCATTTTCTCTGCCCGTTGTGCTCTCCCCAGAGCCTCAGGGACCCCAAATGTGCTCCTGGGGGGGAGGCAGGCGAGCCCTGTGGTGGTTAATTGTGCAGCACGGTGGTTAATTGTGCAGCACGTGGGGAGCGCAGAAGAGCAGTTTCCTTCGGGGCTTTACCCTTTGAAGTATAACTTGCCCCGGGTGACAATCGGTGCTTGTTCAGTTCTCAGACTGGCTTTTGTTCCGAGCTCTGACCCGTTGGATACAAGATAAATCATGAGTTCACTTAACAGGCACTTTCCCCCCCAGTATTTCTGTCTGAAAAGTGGAAGCTGTTCTCTTGTGCATCTCAAGACCACACTAGTCTTTATTTTTTCTTGTAACTTATTTATCTGAAAGGTGACCGTTGGAAGACAGAGTAGCTGTCCAAGATCGCTTGTTTTTCCCGTGGTTTTTTTTTTCCATCAGTAGATGAGTGAGGATTAATGTGCCTGTCCTGGCCAAAGTTCCAGCTCAGACCATTCCAGTTTATCCACCCACAAACTCACCCATCAGTTCCAGTGGGACATAGCACTGGAAGCTCTCAGGGTGCCAAGGGAAGTTGGTGCCACCACGAGCAGCCCCAGCTCTTGTCCTTCCTGGCAGCCTGATTATCTATGGAGATGATTATCCTTTCAAGTCAGATATGGGACTGAATTGTGGCCCTCCTGGGAATTTAGGCAAAATATCTTACCTCTTGCTATGTGAGATTTATGGGGAATTTAATCACCCTTCTCCCCAGACATCCATATGTCTATTTGGTTCTCTTCCTTCTTTCTTTTCCTCCTTTCACACTGACTTGTTTTTTTTCCCCTTCCTGCTCTGAGTTAACCTTTAACTGTCTGATTAAAGCTTTGTACTGTAATGATCAACACAAGGACCAGGGGTGAGGGTTTTTTTGTCCCTTACAGTGTCTTTATCACAGATTGATAATCATAAAGCATCTCAACGTATTTTTGGTTAATTTATTTTCTTCTTCCTAACAGAAGGATCCACAGAAGGAGGAAAAGTTCATATTGTGAACATAATATATTTATTTTCATGGTGATTATTAAAGACAAAACTAACTCTGAGGAGGAACAAGAAACAAAGCTGAATATACAGAATTGGCCACATACTGCTATAGATATCAAGCTGAGTAGGGACTATTTTTAGAGCATAGGAAGAGAGTGAGTATATTTTGCAGCAGGAAATGATGGTTTCATAGATAGGTCCAGATCTGTGAATAACGACAAAGTTCCTGTTCAGAGTGTTTTGGTTTGTTTCATTTCACGAGTGAATGAGAGTCTTCTAAAAATTTACACTGAAAGGACTTTTCAGTGTTGGATGAAAAATCTCAGGAGCTACTGAAGGCAGGTTAATGAAGCATTGGAAACTTTAGCAAACCAAACACCACAGAAAGTTCTCAGCAAGTTCCTTAGTAGAAAATGAATAGATTTTGATACTATTTTTGTGATATTTTCTGTGAGTGTGAAGGGCAGTTTCCTGAGGTTTTGGCATTAATGTCATTTACTTCTTAGGGCTCAGCAATATTGTTTGACAGTGTAAACTTCTGAAACTCTAAAAACTGAGCTTTGGAAACTGCTCTTTCATTCCTGGATGAATGAAGCTTCCTGGGAAGCTTTCCACTGGGATTCAGGTGATTCCCTCTGGTTTCCATCTCTGTTGGCAGCAAGACCTGGGAGATCAGAGGGTGTCTCAAGGTGGCCTCTGGAGCTGGGTTTGGAGTCTGTGTGGATCCTGCTTTGGTTTCCATCCCTGCTTACTACAACAAATGGTCATTGCTGTGTTTGTGATATCACACTTACAAGGATTTAAAATAGAAGCTTGTAAAAAGTGGTTGGGATTTGATATTGTCTGTTCAGAACCTGCACTGGGTCCCTGCTCTGCTCTGCAATTTGGAGCTTATGGAGGAAAAACCATATCCATTCATAGTTCACTTTTGTCCCTCGCAGAACACCTTTCCTTAGGAGCCTGGTGGGTTCAGAAAGAGTACAAGTTTTTATTGCTGATTTCTGATATGTAGAATATTTGTGTGTGTTAAGGAGGAGCAGGATTTCTGAGCTGTCCAAGGCTGAGTTGTCTTTCAGAATGTGAGATGGTTATTTAAGGTGGTGTTGTCTGCAGGAGCTTCCCTTTGGCTGCCAGTTTTCCTTGCAGGGTGTGGGATCAGGTGGCTGAAGAGATTCCACGAGGTTCCTCCCGGCACCCACCCAGGGTTTGGGGGGACTGTGGGGTGGAGAGAGAGATGGTGGCTGCCCTCAGCACCAGCGGTTTTGGGACTGGGTGATGGTTTCTGCCAGCAGTACCCCTTCCCTAGGTTTCCCATGAAGATTTGTTCTGTCAGAGTGGGTAGAGATGTCAGACGAGAGGTGGTTTGTGCTCCCCACTCACTGCTGCAGGGGGGTTATTTCTCTTTTGGGGTTCCTGGGGAGGTGACAGTTTGTGGCTGGGACATGTGCAGGTACAAACGACTCCTGCCGTGGCTGTGTGAGCTGCCCTCACCCTCAGAACGGTGGGTCTGTGCACTGCTGGGCTGAACTGGGAACCAAAACACCACGGAGATTTAGTTTAGTCTTAGCTTAGGCCTCCCCTGCCTTTGTGTGTGAGCACAGGCGCTGCTGGCCCAAAGCAAGAGGGGGTTTTGGGGAAGTGGTGGCAGAGCAGGTAGCTCTGTGGGGTTAAACTGTCTGTGAAGTGCCTTCCTTCCTCGTTCCCTGGAGTGAAAGCTCAGCAGTTCCCTCTGTCCCAGGACTAGCAAGAGCTGTTCATGTGCACATGGGATCACCACAGCCCCCTCCAGCTGCCCTGCTGTGGGAACAGTGGCATCACCTCAAACTGCACTGAGAGGGCAACAGCACGTACCAGTGAGGGTCCTGTTGTACCACAATGGTTGCATTCCCCTGTGCATTTTCATAGAACCATTATATCTGTAACCAGCCTGTGTTCCTGCATGGGTGGAACTCCTCACCATTATATCTGTAACCAGCCTGTGTTCCTGCATGGGTGGAACTCCTCACCATTATATTGGTAACCAGCCTGTGTTCCTGCATGGTGGAACTCCTCACCATTATATTGGTAACCAGCCTGTGTTCCTGCATGGTTGGAACTCCTCACCATTATATTTGTGACCAGCCTGTGTTCCTGCATGCTGGAACTCCTCACCATTATATTGGTAACCAGCCTGTGTTCCTGCATGCTGGAACTCCTCCTCCTGTCTGGCTGGTGCAGACGGAGCCGGCGGGTCCTGCCGTGCCTGTCCTGCGTGGCTGCTGCCTTGGCCACTCCTGCAGCCTCATTGCCTGGTAATGTATTTATGCAGCCCCTCCTGCAGGTACCTTGGGAACCGTTCCCTGCCGGGTGTGAGCAGTGTCCGTAGCAACAGTTGGAATTGCTGTGTGCAAAGGCAAACCCCTGTTACTGGGGCTCAGGGAGCTGCAGGTCCCTGGTGCAGCCATGCTAAGTGATTATCCAGAGCAGTCTGCATCCTCTTTGCCTTTTTCCTTTATCTTGGTGATTTTTAGTATATTTTGGATCTTGGGCCAACATTTTCTTTTCTTTAAATGTCCTTATTAAAGAGGCCATAATGCCCTCCATGTTTTCCATTTAATTTTGTGTGGTGATAAACTTACAGACTGTTGGAACTCCATCAGCCTTTTCTGCCTCTTGCTGTGGGGGAGATGAGCTACCAAGACTACATTTTAAAGCCCTTCCTTGTCTTACTCTGAGGCTGGGAGGAAAAGTATGGACACAAGCTGTTCTCTGCAGGAGGTCTCTTTGTATACATCCCAATATATATGTATTCTTGTGGATGGCCTTGTACTTTCTTGATTAAGGGAACAGCAGTAATTGGGTGGTTCAGAGAAGGCTTTTGGTCTCACCTGGTGAGAAATCTTGTGCTTTGGTTGTGGCTGTGGAAGGTGAATGGCACAGTCTTGATTTGGGATAAAATCTGGTGACATTGACCCAAGCCTCTGTATCCAACACGAAGTACTGGGTGGAGCAGACTTCCCCTCACTCGAGGTGTAACTGGTATTTAAGCACGAGGCAAAGACCCTAAAATGCCAAGTGCTGGAAGGCAGAGCTGGCAGGACACAGAGCCTGAGATCTCCCCTTTGTTCAGCAGCTGGAATTCCCGTGGTTTTGGCTTTCCCAGCCCCTTGTGAAGCCCGTGGAGGTGTGTTGGCCACGGACATGCTCCGTGTGCTGGTGGCTCTTTCTGGGCGAGGTGTAAAGGAAGTTAAACCCCGGGGGAGATGAAACACAAACTCCTGCCAGGCTCAAGTCTGTGGTCTGCAGGGCCATCCTGTGCCACCCGGAATGCTGGAGGCTGTCCTGGCTCCCGGGGAAGCCGCAGCTGCAGGAGCCCACGTTGCTGTTCTTGGTGCCTGAGAAATGCTGATCCTCCTCCCCAGATGGAGGGAGGAGAGGGGCATTAAAGAGGCACTTGGCCCACCAGCCTTCTGCAAGATTGATTGGCTTTTCCTAATCCATCTTTTTGATCTCTGCTCACCATCTTGTCTCCAGCTGTAACATCCTCCTCTCCCTTGGATTTATGGACTGCTGCCTGTGGAGAGAGCTGCCACTGCAGGCAACCAAGCTGTTGTTTAAACCCGGGGGCCGGTGGGACTGACCTCTTTTGTTTTCTGAGTTAAATGGATCGTTTGGAGATCAGAATTTGGCAAATCCAAATGACTTCTGTTAATCCATGACTGGGGTCAGTGTTTAGGGCTGGGGAGGAGCTGTGCCGTGGCTGCAGTGCTGGGAGCGGGATGGTGTTAAAGCAGCTCATTAACGGGTGATTAGTTTGTAACTGCGTTGTTTCACCTTTCCTTCTCACATCACACCCTGGACAAAGAAACACTTGTCGGGGATGAGCACGGCTCTTTGCACCTTTCTGGGGAGCTGCTTTGGTCACCTGGCCTGCTTTGGGGGTGCAGGTGTGATCCGGTGAGACACTGAACTGGCTGTGCAAGGGTAGGGGTTGCTTCTGCTGTGGGACAGTTTAGTCTGGGCAGCCAAAGCTGGGCTCAGAAACACATATTCTGTCTCTGGAGAGGAGATAAAGGGGTTTAAAGGTCTGTGTGTGGTGCTGTGAGAGCACCTGAGATGTATATCCTTTTTTCCTTTGGTTTTTCAAGAGCTCATCCAGATTTCCAAACCATTTGTTTCCCCCTCAGGTTTGGGGGGGTTTTTTGGGCTGCCTTTTTGCTGCCTTTCCTGTGCAGGTGATCAGATCTCACAGGGATCCCACTTTGCTGGAATCTTTGAATCCCAGAATGGTTTGGGTTGGGAGGGACCTTAAAGCCCATCCAAGCCCACCCCCTGCCATGGGCAGGGACACCTTCCATTGTCCCTGGTTGTCCCAAGCTCCATCCCTGGGGAAATGAAATCTAGAAAAATAGTGTTCACCCTCAAGCCCCAACTTAGTCTCATCCCAGAGACAAGCACAGTCTCACAAGAAGAACCTAAATATAAGAAGATGTAAATTTGGAAGGGCACCAGGGGGGTATTTCTTGCTCCAGGCAACATCTGCTGCCCAATTTAATTGAACACGTTCTTTGTGTTTGAGGAAGAAACACAGAACCAGTTAAAAACTGTTGCTTTAGGTTAGAAATTGGCTTTAGACTCTGGATTGTTGCACTGTGAGATAACTAGTCCTGTAGAAATACACCCAGGAGTCTGGGATGTGGTACTGGAACACAGAATTATATCAAAATCCTGCAATTTAGATACTTTAGGGGGTGTTAACTCGAAAAACTGATGTAACCAAACCATCCACAGTGGGGGAATTACAAATTACAACTTCCACCTTGTGGCAGAAATGTAGCAAACTCTAATTTTCAATTTACTTTGCTCTTGTTCTGCAGCACAATGTCAGATTTAGCTGGTTTTATTAGGAATTTGGTGCTTTGTAGAACAAAGTTATGCAGAGAGAGCTGAGCTGGGTCTGGTACTGGTCATGCCATGCAGGCTGATCTCTCTACATAACATGTATTATTGGGGCTGCTTTAGTTTTCTTATGCTTATATTGATGATGTTTTAGTTGGGATTAGCAGACAAAGAGTATGGTTGTAGAAAGTGGTAGTGGCTGCATGAACATACATATTTGGGAAGAGCTTTTGGGCACTGCCTTATTTGGCCTTTAAATCACAGATTGGGGCCTCTTGTAGCTGCAAAATGCAAAAGGTTTCTTTTTTATGAGGAGGTGAAGGGAAAGATCAAACCCCTGAAAATGGATCCTGGTGGCTGAGGGGCGACAGGGGGGCGTGGAGGAGGACTCTGTGGGGCAGGAGCTGTGTGTGCTGGGGGGCTCCTGGGCACTGTGTGCCTGCAGGAACAGCTCTGGGTGTGTTCCTGGCTCCAGACTCCTGGGACTGGAGTTGTAGGAACATGTGGATGGAGAAAGCTGGTGTAAGGATGGGAACTGGCTGGAACTGCGTTCCACTGCTTTCCATAGAAAGCTGGATTCTCCTTTAAGTGACTTTCTCAAAAGTGCTTCCTTTCTGTTATTTTTTTTTCCCAATGAAAACTGGCAAAAATTACTGAACTTTCCCCAGGAACTCACGTTTTAATATGAAACTGAGCCTTTATGTTGGAAAGTCAGAACTCTGCAAGAAGTTCAGCTGGAGAGGAATTGGCTGCAACAGCTCAGCGTGTTTGGGTCTGGTTTGTTTTAAACTTGTGAGCAGCTTTGGGCAGTGCCAGTAATTACCCCAGACTGCAACTCTTTAAACACTTTCCACCTTAGGGAGATAAGGGCTTGTCTCATGAAAAGCTCCCATTTATGTGGCTCTGAGGATTCCAAGGGCGTCCCAGGCAACATAAACTCAGGAACATTGGGAAGTACAGCCAGGCCAGGGAGCAGCACGTAGGGAGCTGCGGGAGGGAGGGGGAGCAGCCTGGAGCTCCGGGAGGGTGAATGGAGCTGCTCTTCGTGACAGGGAGCACCGTGGCATCTCTCGTGACTGAGAACAGAACACTGAGGCTTCTTGAGCCTCGGCCAAAGGGCCTCTGCACGTGGGATTCCATGAGGGATGGGCTGGGCTGTGCTGGGAGGCTCTTCCCAGGGAGGTTTCACTGCCAACAGCACTGCAAGTGCAGGGTGGAGGGTGCTCTGAGGGCTGCCAGGGCCAGCAGGACACTGGTACAGCCTGTGGGCTCTGCAGTGGGGCTGCACTGCTGGGGTGGGTCCTGGGCACTGCAGGAACAATGATACAGAACACCCACACCCACCCAAAAATCCAGACTGGAAAGTGGGGCTGAATTCAAGGAGCTTCAGGCCACTTGGGAGGGTGCAGGGTTGGCTCAGGGTTCCAGGCTGGTTGGGCTGCTGGCACTCCTCCCCAAACCCCTGACCCTGCTCCAGCCTCTGCCATGAACCTTCCAACCCCCCCAAACCCCTGACCCTGCTCCAACCTCTGCCATCCACCCTCCAAACCCCCCCAAACCCCTGACCCTGCTCCAACCTCTGCCATCCACGCTCCAAACCCCCCCAAACCCCTGACCCTGCTCCAACCTTTCCCACTCACCTTCCCAACCTCTCCAAATTCCTATATGGGCCGTTCCCTGAAGAATTGGACTCAATGGTCCTTGTGGGTCCCTTCCAACTCAGAATATTCTGGGATTAAATCCCTGTCCCTGCTCCAGTCTCTCCATCAACCTTCCAAGAAGACACATTGGTCTGTGGCAGACACCCAGTGGAGTTTGGAGAGCAGGTGTAACCTGGACCCTTTACAGCCCCAGGGAATGTAATCCCAGACTATTCTGAGTTGGAAGGAACCCACAAGGACCATTAAGTCCAACTCTTAAGGAAATGGCCTGTACAAGGATCGATTTGGGGGGGTTGGGAAGGTGGGTGGGAAAGGCTGGAACAGGGTCAGGGGTTTGGGGGGTTTGGAGGGTGGATGGCAGAGGCTGGAGCAGGGTCAGGGGTTTGGGGGGTTTGGAGGGTCATGGCAGAGGCTGGAGCAGGGTCAGGGGTTTGGGGGGT
>NW_016690516.1:331724-356030 GCF_001604755.1 Lepidothrix coronata | reverse complement strand
ACTCTCCTGTGTGCACTGAGAGGCAGGAGCAGCTTTTAGTGCAGTTGCTTCCCTGGTTTCTAGGCCAGGATTCATCAAAGGAATTCCTTACCTGACATTCCTGGGTGACTGTTTATTGATTTGGGCTGTGCCAGCCCGTGCCATGGGCTGGAGGAAACACAGGCACAGGGGTGAGAGGGCAAAGAATCCTGGAATGGTTTGGGTGGAAGGGACCTTAAAGCCCATCCAGTCCCACCTCTGCCATGGGCAGGGACACCTCCCACTAGCCCAGGTTATTCCTTTGATCCAACCTTGAACACTTCCAGGGATGGGGCAGCCACAGCTTCTCTGGGAATTCCATCCCAGCCCCTTCCCACCTCAAAGGGAAGGATTTTTCCCAATGTACCCTCTGGCAGTGGGAAGCCATTCCCTGTGTCCTGTCACTACCTCCCTGTGCACAAAGTCCCTCTTCCTCCTTTTAATAACCCCCCTCAAGGACTAGAAGGGGGACAGCCCTTGGAAAGGCTGCCTGTCCCTCTCTCTGTCCCTGGATTTTTAACCAGGTATCTGAAGGGCTGTGTACAAGTTTCTTGGGATGAGAACTTCTGCAAGGCTGGCTGATCCCAAGGATATGAAATGGTTACACAAGGGGGAATCTGTTTCCTCATGGAAACAGGAAAGCTGAGATACTGATGGAAAAAGCTTTTATTTGATTTCTATCATGTCTTGAAGTAGAGAGAATCCAACCCTTTTCTGTCATCTGTCCATCAGTGCTTGTCTTCTTCCATTCCTTTCCAGTGCTCTGCTTTCTGTTACCTGTCCCTGCCCTTGGCTGCAGAATTTCCCCCTGGTAACTGCACAGAACTGACATTTCTGCAGCAGGAAACAAGGCAGATGATTTGAGAGCCCTGACACTTGTAACTCTGGAAGGTCCTTAGGTACAGGACTCTAATTAAAAGGTCAAAGCCACTTCCAGAGACAAACATCTAAATATAACCCCAGCTTGGTGCAGATGGGCCCTGGTAACTAAGGCTGGATACAACAATGTGTGTAGGAACTCCAGCAGCTTCCCTAAAATAGAATTTTTTTGTAGCCTGGTGCATACAAATGCAGCTCCAAGGGCTTTGTTAGCACGAATTTGGGATGATTTGCTAAACCCACTCATGCTTCTGTTGCTCCTGAGTAAACCCTCAAATTAAATCAAAAACCCCTGTGTCTCACACAAGATTTAATGTGTTTTGGTTTTCAGCTCCTGAAAGAGGCTCCATCTCCATCTCTCTTTGTGTGTGTGTGTGCTGGGAGGGTGTTTTTCCTGCACTGAATCCTCTCCCACTGTTTATTTGATGCCTGATTTTAGAAAGCCATTCCCTGGGCCAGACTCTCCCTGCCCATCTGGAGCTGGGAGCCTGTGCCAGATGCTGGATGGAATCAGCTGTTCAGTGGGAACTTGCACTCAAGTACCTGCTGCATCCCAATAATCCCCCAAGGATTCCAGCTCCACAGTTCCTTATGGCAGAGAATGACAGAGAAACAGTGGAATGACAGTTCCTTCCTGTCAGTGTTTTGCTACTCCATAGAAACACGAAAAATATATGTCCTTAAGCTTATTTTTTTCCCTAGAGGGCTCATTTGAATGGCCTGGGTGGCAATCAAGGGCTCCTTACACAGTATGCTTGGTGTCCTTAAAAATATTGTGTGTCATTTATTCTTGAAAATATCATGATTCTTGTAAACCCCTGACAAACAGCTCCTGATGTCTCTTTTCTTTTTGTTTCAGGACAAACACCATGATGCTGCTCATGAAATTATTGAGACCATTCGGTGAGTGTTGGGTGCTGGGACCCTTCCTGAGCCTCCCTGCAGCCCAGGGCAGGGCTGTCTGGGGCCAGGACGCAGAGCAGGGCAGCCCTTGCCATGTAAAGTTATTTTCTAAGCTGAATTTGTTGCAATCCAAAGCTCCCTGGCAAGTAGGTTTTGTTTTATCTCCCCATATTCTGTTCTGTTCTGAACAGAATTAAATTTGACTGGTGATGTTCAGCTTTAATGCTTATTAAAGCAGTTTGTGTCTGAGCTGTGGACACACAAGGTTAAGAAAACAGCCTTGGCTGGATGTGCTGAGTCCTGGTCTGGCCTCCCCCCACCCTCTCCCTTTCCCCTGTTGCTCTGGGTTGTTTGGCAGTGATGTCCCTGTAGCATTCCTTGTAATCCTGCTGATGGAGTGGGGAAAATGGGAGGATAAAGGTGACAGACAGCTCTGAGGGGCAGAGGATTTCCCAACCCCGGCCGTGGTTCCAGCGTGACCTGCTGTCCTTGCCCAGGGTTAGGAGGTGACTTGCATTGGAACAACTTCTGTTAAACAGGAACAGAAATTCCCCAGCACCTGAGGGATGGGGAGTGTTATCCACATTTCAGCTGTTCTTGTTCCCTGGTTTGGACCCTTCCCTGGGCTCAGGGCTGTGTTTGCAGCAGGTTGGAATGGTTTGAACTCCTTTAGTGGTGCAGGTACAGGTGAGCTCTGAGGGGTTTTACCTGCAGAGTCCCCTGAGCTCAGAATTTGGTCCCGTGTGGCCTGGGAAGAGGTGGTGAGCCCTGTGTGCTCCCAGTGTGGGAGCCAGTGCTGGAGAACATCACACAGGTGAAATCAGAGCATTTCCCAAGCTCTGGGGGGAGAGAGGATGTGGAATGGGGCTGGAGCTGGGAATTTGTCTTCTCAAGAAACTCCTTTTTTTAACTCCAGAGCCTTGCCACAAGAACTGCCACTGCTGCTGCCAGGACTGCTGGGGACAAAATCCTGTGCCTTGGGGTCTTGTGGCATCACTTGCCAGGGGGGTTGTTGGGAAGACCCTTCTGAGGGGGTTCAGGGGGATGTGGTGCTGAACATGGTGGCTGCAGTTGGTGAAGGCAAAGGGAGAACTGTGCCAGGAAGCAGTTTTGGGGCCAAAGTCCTGTTTCACAACTGTGCTTTGGGCAAGATTAGAGTGTCAGAAACTTTCCTGCTGCCTTTGCCTGCCTTGTGCAAAGTACCCACAGGGTGATTGTGAAAGGGGGGTGACAGTGCAGAGCAGCCTTTATCTCCTGGAGGCAGTGAGACCATGGGAACTTGGGATATCCTGAGCTGGAAGTGACACACAGGGATGAAGCTGCTGACTGCAGGCCCTGTAATTTAAGAGAAAAAGTTTGTAGAGGTAGAGCCCAAATGTTCTTAGGGAGACACTAGAAGAGAGT
Organism: Lepidothrix coronata; assembly: GCF_001604755.1. NCBI lineage: Eukaryota > Metazoa > Chordata > Aves > Passeriformes > Pipridae > Lepidothrix > Lepidothrix coronata. Next base: position 352,826 of record NW_016690516.1, on the reverse strand, counting down.
CAGCCCCAGATGTCCAGGTTCTGGTTTCTGCTTGCCTATGTACTGGTTTGTCAACTGAGAATCAGCCAGAAGGAACCAGAACTGCTGGATCTTTAGCTGTTATTTTTTATTATTTTACTAGTGAAGCATGGAACAGAGTGCATAAGGAATTGTCATTGCTGTTGGGATTCGTCCTATGAATGGAGGGTTTTTGATGAGGACAGTGCCTTCCCATTTTGATATTTGTGGAGGAAAGTGTGTGCAAAGCTGCTGTGGCTTTTAAGTTGTTTTTGAAAGGAATTAATCCTCCTGCATTCCCTGAGTGAAGCTCTCTCCTGTGAGATGCCACTGTTGGATGCACTGCCAGTGGGCACGTGCCCTCCATTTCTGGTGGCCACAACATCCAGGGCTGTGCTAACTCAGCCTGTCAGAGGGGCCTTTTATCAAAGTAACTTCTGACAATCTGCTTGGGTTGGGTGCTGTGAGGTGTGAGAGCAGCTCAGACATGGCCCAGAGGAGAATGTCCCTGCAGGGAGTGACTGGGGACAGTGTTTTGAGGGGCTGTGGGAAATCTCTTCTCCACATCCAGCTTTGTCCAACACAGTATCAGCATTCTTTGGGAATGCTGCACTCCTGCACCACATTTTCTGTTAGGTTGGCATCAGCCATGGCTTTGAGTATTTTTAGACACCTTGTACACATTTATTACCTTATTTTGAAGCTGTTTCAAGAGCTGCCAATATCTACAGGCATCTTGCTGTTTATTCAGTACAAATGCGAGTTGTTGCAGCTTTCCATGAGTATTTTGGGATGTCTGCCTTACTCCTGACAGTGTTCTGAGCTTCCAGGGCTGTGCAGGATCCTCTCTCCACGTGCAGCAGCGCCAGCCTAGAACTGAGACAATATTATTTCACTCGACTGGCAATACTTCTGTTAATTATTTCTTCTCTCGTTCCAGGTGGGTCTGTGAAGAAATCCCAGATCTCAAGCTTGCCATGGAAAACTACGTTTTAATTGACTACGATACAAAGAGGTGAGAGGGCTGTTTGTGTCCCCCCCGGAGGCCAGGCCGGCGCGGTGTGCAGTGAACTGCTGTCACTGGTTATTCTTAGACACCCAAGTTTCCTTTCAAACTGGCTGCAGGCTCTGCAGAGTTATTTTGGTAGGAAATGTGTAACAGCAACATTGGCAGAGGCTCGTTGGATTAAGGACATAATTGGAAACTCCACAGAGCAGTGACTGGAGCCGTGGTGTAGGTTGGAATTACTCACTCCCAAACAATGCTCGGTATCTGCCGCTGGAGCACGGCCAGTGTGGGGATCTGAATGGCACTGAGGGATCTGCTGGTGGAGGAACTCCCAATTCCTGCCCAGAATGTGGCCTGGCTGTCAGTGGGAGCTGTGGGAGCTTCACCTTCCCCTCCCTCCTCTGGGCTCTGGGGTGGGGGGGCTAAAATAAAAGGTAAAATATCATCCCAGTGTTCTGGGCAGGGAGAGATTCAGAGATCCCTGTAGTTCCACGGGAATTCCTATTCCACAAGCAGCTTAAAAGCAATGTTTAGTATGTGGCATTTACCTCTGGGCTGGGAGAGGCAGATCCTGACCAGGATGTGCAGGACACAAACTTAAAATGTCCCCCACAGGAAAGCACAGGGATTGTTCCATGGGCTGGTTGGGATTACAGTCAGTCCAGGCAGATCCTTAATGACAGAGGCTGAGAGGAGGAATCTGAGGTTCTGTGCATGGAATTGGCCGTGCTGAGGTTGGGAAAAGGGATGTGTTCAAACTGTGGTTTGCAAAAATCTCTTTGGTTGCCTTCGTGGGAAAGAGTGAATTTGTCCAAGTCCACAGCACGAGTAAAACTGTTAGAATGGGGTTTAGAGATGAAACTCCCTTGCTTTAGTTAGAATCATAGAATCCTGGGATATCCTGAGCTGGAAGGGACCCCCAACGATCATCCAGTCCAACCCCTGGCCCTGCACAGACACCCCAGCAATCCCACCCTGTCCCTCAGAGCGTTGTCCAAACGCTCCTGGAGCTCTGGCAGCCTTGGGGCCGTGCCCACTGCCCTGGGGAGCCTGGGCAGTGCCCCAGCACCCTGTGGGGGAAGAACCTTTCCCTGAGATTCATCCCAAACCTCCTGAACACTGGATGCTTGTCGTGATCTGCTGAAGTTATTGCTTCCTCCTCTCCCAGTATTTTATTGTTTCGTTGCAAGACCTGTTAGTTCCTCTCTTCCTCCTGAAATCAGGGTTGAGCCTCCCTTGTCATCAAGCCCATTAACTTGGATTTGTGGATTACTCCCAGTGGCTGCAGTGCTGTAATTTTATAGTCCTGGCATCCTCCCTGGGCATGTTTAGCTGAGGACCATCAGTGATGTTGGCAGCAAAACTGAATAACAGGGAAACCCCTCTGTTCCCCAAAGTCACATCCCACTCACCTTCCTGCACCTTTTCCAGGAAGCCATACACCTGGAATTTTGATTTCAGTCTTTTTTTTTTAATTCCTTTGAAAAAAATTGCCAGAAAAAATGACTCGTAGCAGGTGGAGCAATCCAGGGATGTGGAGGGAGAGCAGTGGGATATGGGAACACACACACTGTGCAGCCCAAATCCTCCTGCTTTGTCCCAGCATGGAAACAAGCACAGGCAGCTGGAAGCTTGGGCTGGAATGGCCAGAACTCCTGGGGGAGGTGTGTAGTGACTCTGAGGATCACAAGAGCCTCAGGTGTCCCTTTTGCTGTCCCCTGGGCCCCCCTCCCCGGCCTTGGGAATGGCCCTGGTGTCACTGTGTCACCCCAGAACCCCTTGGATTGTTTTTGCTGCTGCTTTGTGGGTCTGATTATGTAATGGATAATGTTCCCTGGAATATCTTCTCTTCCCTGGCCAGAGATGAATTTATTTAATCCTCTCAGCCCTCTGTCATTAAGGCATCTGCCTGGACTGACCGTAATCCCAACCAGCCCATGGAACAATCCCTCTGCTTTCCTGCTGGGGGACATTTGAGGTTGTGCCCTGGCTCTGTTTGCATTTTCAAACCCAGAATTAATTTCTGGAGAAGGATCTGCTTGTCTCAGGACTGATTATCATGAAAAAAGGGGAAAAGTTAACAGGTCTGTTAAGTTTCTGTGCAGCTGAGAACATGGAAAAGAAGTGATGACTCTGAGAATACAGAACTTTAATTAACAGAAAATGGACTGAACTCAAAGTATGACTTATAATAAAGATACTAATATTATTTGTCATGTATTGTCCTGGTCTACTGGGGATTTTTTTAAAGGAAACAAAGTCTTAAATATGTGCATCTTCTGAGAGAAACAAACCCTAAACACCCACTTAAATAAGCAAGATGACAGGAAAGCTCATCGTTGTCCCTTTAGTTACTGCCAAGAGTATATTTTGCAGTCCTACAATTTTTACCAACGTCCTTCAGTTCAGCTGGTGACCTTTTAATGTGGTTTGAGTATTTTTGCTTTACATTATAGAAATATTCTTGACATACCAAACATGGGAATACCAAAGTCTTTGTGTGCTCAAGTACACACTTGGGAGACTTACACTTGGTGTGAGCCAGCAAAGAGTCAGAAGGAGAATTGTGGTGGAGTGATTACTAATTTGTGGCTAATAAATGAGTAAATTTGAGTATCTAACCCAACCAAACAGGCTTCTGCCAGGCTTGCAGGATAAAGTGAACTAATAATGTACAAAGGGGGGTGAAAGAGGGGTCTGGGCTCAGGAGTTGCTGATGCCTGTGGGTCCCTCCCAGGGTGGTCCTTGTGGGTCCCTCCCACCTCGGGAGATTTTGGGATCCAAACCTGCCTGTTTGAGCTGACCCTGTGTTTGTTTTGTGCCCCAGCTTTGAGAGCATGCAGAGACTGTGTGACAAGTACAACCGAGCCATCGACAGCATCCACCAGTTGGTAGGTGTTCAACCCATCCCTGCCATCCTTGGGGGCTGCCTGGTCTGAACTCAAACGGAGTGAATAACACCAGAAAGCTGGGACTGACTCACAGTCACTGTCACATCACCAATATCCAGCACTTCCATCCTTTTTGAGGCTTATCTTGATATTAAACTTATTTTCTTCATCACACCTGGGCAGTCAGGAGTTAGCATTGGAGGGACATTAAGGAAGAAAAGGAATTAAACCCCACTTTTTGTTCCCAGAGTGTGAGTTTGGGAGCTGTTGGTCTTTATTGTGCACCTCTGACATTGTTATTTTGGCACTTGGAAAGAGCCGAGTTACCTTTGGGGGGAAGAAAAGGTTTCTCTGCATTTAACATGTAGATGTTTCACAGGGATTTCTTGTGTAGATTGACTTTTGTGGGGGGGAATCTGTGGCTTATGGGTGCTCATGTGAACTCATGTTGTGGAAGTGATCCCTGCCTTAGGAATTTCCTTGCCACACAGTTCAGCCTCTCTGTTCTGTGGCATCACTGGCTGAAGGAGAATGTAATGTCTTTTCAGACCAGTTTAATGAGCTTTTTGCTTCTCTTACCCCATAAAAGGTTGAACTGGAGGAAGCAAAACATGAACAGTGAATAATGTTACTGTTCTATTGAATTTAGAAGTATAGGTGGATTTTTTTCCTCTGCTGTGCTTATGGGAATTATTTGAAATGTGCAGTATTATGGCAAAAAGACTTTTTTCCAGGATTTCCTTCATTTTGTGGGCCTACAGCTCCCTAAAACTTGTGCTTGTTGGGATTCATGTGTATGTTGGTTAATAGCTGAGCATTAGAAGCTATTCAGCCTCTGCACTTGCATCTGAATCCCAGCAGAGGAACATTTAGGAGGAGTCCTGGAGCTGCCCCTTTTTGGTTGTTTTTATCAAAGGGGGAGGTAAACATTTTTAAAACTTAACAACTTTTATGCTTAGGACAGGTTTGTTTTTTTTCTGAGGAAGAAAGGAAGCTTGATTTCCATCTCTTTCCTGCCACTCCCTGTTTGAGTACATCTGATCCCTCCCATCTGACAGCTCCCGAGGCACAATTCAACTGCTCCGGTGTTGACACACACTCGGTATCAGCTCAATGGGATCAGTGAATAGAAAATCAGGGAGCAAACTCCACACCTTCTCAGCTTTATTCAGTGCTGAGCTTTCCATTGCCCGGTGGTGTTTGCATCTCTTTAATGGCCCCTTTAGCACCTGTTTCCAGCAGAAATGACCCCTCAGTGAGGTGTGAAGTGCAGGGAACTGGGGTTGTGTTTGTCTTGAGTGTCACAGAAGAGTTTGGGTTGGGAGGGACCTTAAAGCTTATCTTGTTTCACCCCCTGCCAAGGGCAGGGACACCTTCCACCATCCCAGGTTGCTCCTTTGATCCAACCTGGCCTTGGACACTTCCAGGGATGGGGCAGCCACAGCTCCTCTGGGAAACCTGTGCCAGGGCCTCCCCACCCTCACTGGTAATCCTTCCCAGTATACCATCCAACCCTGTGTGAAGCCATTCCCCTTGTCCTGTCTCTCCATCCCTTGTCCAAAGTCTCTCTGAGCCCCTTCAGGCCCTGGAAGGGGCTCTCAGGTCTCCCTGGAGCCTTCTCCAGGTGGACACCCCCAGCTCTCTGCCTGCAGAGCAGAGGGGCTCCAGCCCTCGGGTCAGGACCATTCTGATGTTGGGAGAGGTGCTGGGAGGGGATTTCCCCTCGCTGTGCCCTCCCAGCCTGGCTGTGGGGCCGTGCCCTCGTCCCCCCCTGGGGTTCCCACCTCGCCCTGTGTTTCCTGCAGTGGAAGGGGACGACGCAGCCCATGAAGCTGAACACGCGTCCCTCCAACGGGCTGCTCCGGCACATCCTGCAGCAGGTCTACAACCACTCGGTCACCGACCCCGAGAAACTCAACAACTACGAGCCCTTCTCCCCAGAGGTCTACGGAGAAACCTCCTTTGACTTGGTGGCCCAAATGATCGATGAGATCAAAATGACAGAGGACGATTTGTTCGTTGACTTGGGCAGTGGTGAGTGACCGACGGCTTCTTTTTCTCTTTTTGTTTGCTGGTTTTCCCCTTTCTTTACATAAACCAGGCCTAAGGATTGTCTTGCAGGATAAACCAGGCCTAAGGATTGCCTTGCAGGGTAAGCATCTGTTCTAGATAATCTCCCTGCTTTTTCTGACGTGATTAAATGGACCAACGAGGAGCCTCAACGTTCTCTGTGGTGATAAAATATCACTGCAAATTTTATATAAGAAGTAAACCAGGACTAAAGATTGTCATGCAGGATAAGCCAGGACTAAGACTGCCTTGCAGGATAAGGATCTTTTCTAAATAATCCCCCTGCTTTTTCTGACATGGTTAAATGGACCAACCAGATGCCCCAACATTCTCTGTGGTGATGAAATATCACTGCAAATTCAATAATTGTTACAGAACTCTTGGTTTCTGTTGATGGATACACTTAGAAAGAAACATTGTTAAAAACGATGGTTGAAAAATAAAGTAGCATTCCTGAGGGTTCATCTGTTTTCAGTGGATTTTATGACCTCCTTGTCTGAAGATGGGGTTTCTTGGCCCTCCTGATGTGACACACTTGGTGTGGGATCTGAAAATGAAGCAGATTTTTGCCTCTGACTTAGTTGTCAGTGTGTCAGAAAAGATTTTAGAGTTCATTTTTAACATTTGTCTTGTGAGACCCCACAAAATGTAACCCACAACTGCCACAGGTTGGAGTTGTAAAAGGAAATAGGTGTTCCTAGTTGGTGAGGAAACCAGGTATGACTCAAGGCCACGTGGAACAGAGACACTGAGTAAGAACATGCTGTTCTTTTTCTTGGTAAATCTGGTTCAGGGCAGGAAAGGAGCAACAAGAATTTCCCCTCTTACTGGATGTGTTATAAAGTTTTAACCCAAGTATGTTTTTGGGTTTTGTTGCTGGTGTGATAGGGGACTTCTGGGGAAAAATATTTTTTAAAATGATATTTTAAATTTAAATACAGGACTGCAATTCCCTCCCCCCAGTCTTAACACATCTTCAGTGATTTGCTGTTTTTACCCCCATTTCCTCCCTCAATGGGACTGATGTCTGACATTTCCTGGTGTTCAGATGAGACATTTAGAAAGGCATCACATCTGACAAACTGTTTTCCATCTGGAATAAAAAAAAAGATTGTCGTGGATGCTCCCAATTGTTTGTTCAGGAAGGTTACAGAAGATCATATCTGAAGCCCTGTAGTGCTGCAGGCTCAAATATTAGATACTTTTAGCTGCTCTCATCATAAATCAATAATTTTCTTGCTCACCTTGAGGCTGAGCAGCACCTGGGGAGTGGGAATGAGTTCAGGGATCACAGAGCCTTGTGGGGGAAGGTCAGACCCTGGCAGTTAAAGCAGCCCCTGCAGCCCTGCACAGTTTATCTGCTGTTTTCCTGTTGCCCTTTGCTCTCACAACTCTTCTCTCCCTTGCAGTGGTTTCTGCTGGAATTGCTCTCACTTTGGGTTTTCCCCCTGCAGGTGTGGGGCAGGTGGTGCTTCAAGTGGCTGCAGCCACGAACTGCAAACATCACTATGGAGTGGAGAAAGCTGATATTCCAGCCAAGTACGCCGAGGTGGGTCCTGTGGGGTGGCTCTGCCTGGGCTGCAGGAGTAGCTGAGTTTGAGTTTCAGCCCTGCTCGATTTTTCTCCCTCGGGTCAGACAGACCTGGAGCACGGTGTGCTTGGGGAGAGGAGTGTTTTTCCAGTCTGGAGAGCACAGGGGGAGCATTATCACCTTTCTGAAGTGCTTTCAGCTCTTTGAACAGTACTGACACAGGGCCTGTTCAAAAGGAAGGGCAGGAGAAGCTTCACACAAACACCTGCAATTATTCCGTGCCCGGAATGGCTTGGATAGAACTTCCAGAGGCCACAGTGTTCAGCAAATCTGGGATTAATTCAGCAAGGAAATAGTTCTTAAATATTTTAAAGGCCATGGTTTTGCCTGTGGTGGGGGTGCCCCTCTTTGGTGTCCTAAGCTGAAGTTATTAAACCATCAGAGGCTCGTTGATGAGGCCTTTGTTGGGTGTCTGGAGGCATCTGAATGAAGAAAACCTTAAAAGGGCCTGAAGCTGAAGGAGGGAAGGTTTAGATTAGACATTAAGAAATTATTTACTATAAGGGTGGTGAGGCCCTGGCACAGGTTGCCCAGAGCAGCTGTGGCTGCCCCATCCCTGGGAGTGTCCAAGGCCAGGTTGGACAGGGCTTGGAGCCACCTGGGCTGGTGGAAGGTGTCCCTGCCCATGGCAGGGGGTGGCACTAAATGATATTTAAGGTCCCTTCCAACCCAAACCATTCCATGTTTCTATGGTATTAGTCAGGTTTCTTTACACTTCTCATTCTGTGCCAATGGGACACACCAAGATAATGAGTTCCAAGGCAAACCTGGAAGGCCACAAGCCAACAATAAAGGTTAGTCAAGCCTAACCAGGAGAGGTTTATTTGCTTCAGTCCCTGAACAGAAACTTCTCCCTCGGTATTGTCAAAACACTGACTCAGGCTGTGCAGGCTGGAAGATTATACCCCTTGGAGGGAGGGGAAAAATTAAACTCCTTGATCCTCCCTTTCTGTGGTGTGGGCAAAAATGCATCAACACAGTGATGAGGAGCATCAGACAAGGATCTAAACTAAAATCCATCTTGTTTCCCCTGCCATGGCCCAGTGGAAGGTCCCAACTGGAGGGCTCTGCAGTCCCTCTGTGGGAGTGTCCTGGTTTCACCAGGGAGCACTTGCAAGGCCTGGAATCCCCTCTGGGTTTACTATTAAACTTAAAAGATGAGCATTAAAAGGGAAATTCTCACTCTCACTAATACCCCTTCATGGCACTGTGCAAACAAGGCTTTAGTGGAAACAGCAAACAGAGAAATCACCCACAAATGGAGAGTTAGGGAGTATTAACTGCTGGGGTACCTCCAGCTTCAGGAGTATTTCGTGTGAATATTCTGCATTATTGTGGTTAAATCCTGCCAGATTTAACAACCCAACAGCTGCTGCAGTGTCAGTGGGTGAAGCTGCCTGAGTGCAGCTCCTCTGCCTCATGCCTGTGTCAGGGACCAGCTTCCCTCCAAACCTTTGTGGGAGGGCTTGGATTAAGTTTCTGGTTAAGATTGGCTGTGACAACACATCTCTGGGCACTGTGATAATTAATGCAGATGGCTTTGAAAAGCTTCAGCTGAAGGATGTTGTGGGTTTGTTTTAGTGAAGTTGTCTTAAAAAATGAATAAAAATGCAGTTGTGCAGCGTGAGAAAATCCTGAGGATTTCTGAGTTATGCTGCTAAGCTTTGAAATGCTTTTGAAATAGGTTTTTAAAGCACATCTGTTAACACAGGGTTTCTTTGACCTGGTGATGGAGGTCTCCATCTCTGAGCTGGCAGGGAAGTCAGAATTCCTGCTGGTCTCCTCTCAAAGCATCATGGAATGGTTTGGGTTGGAAGGGAGCTCTGAGATCCCCCAGTCCAACCCTGCCCAGGCAGGGTCACCTGGAGCTGGTGACACAGGGACGTGTCTCCAGAGAGGGAGAGTCTCCCTTGTCTCCTTTCCCTGCTACCTCCAACTTTAAGCCAAACTCTAAAGATCAGGAGGGTTTTTTCCAGCCTTCCAAGACACTTGAGTTGCATTTTCCAGCTGTTGTAGAGCTGTAGCTGCCCCTCGTTCCCCTCCAGAGCCTGCCCTGCTCAGAGCCATTGGGACAGCTGGAATTGTGCTCGTGGGGGTTTGTGAGGGACTGAGATCTCTGGATGGGGGGGATTTGGTTCCTTTCTCCTCTATTTAGGCAATGACAAACTGGTGGCAGTAGGAGCCCTCCCTCCTCTGCAGCCCTGGAGTGAAGGATGTCATCACTCCAAAATCCTTGGATGCAGTTTGGGGCATCCCTGGTTGCTGTGGGAATGGGGATGTTTTGGATGCTGCTCTCTGCCCTCTCCCTGCCCCCAGCAGACCTGGCTTTAGCCCGGGTGTCCCTTTGCTCCCAGGGCTTAGGCTGGGCTACCTCCCTCCTGCTCCCTGTGGATTATGTGCCCCAGCTCAGGAGCTGCTCAAGGTTGTGCCATTTTTAGTGCTGAGCAGTGGCAGTGCTTTTCCTACAGTGTGGATCTCCCAGGAAAAGGGGGAGGGATGAACATTCCGGCTTTGACTTGCAAAAATTTGGGGTTTTTTTAAGGAAACTGAACAGCAGGAGCTGTTTGTCTGCCTGCCCTTGGAATGTTAATGGCAAAAAGCCTCCAGCCAACCCCAGCAGACAGAACTCCCCGGTTGGGAGCGCTGGCAGAGCTGTGCCTCTGCTGTACCTCTGCTCCTGGGATGGCTCTGGAAACAGGAGATGTCCCAACAGCTGCTTTTGTTTTTCCTCCCTCTTGCAGACCATGGACAGAGAGTTCAGAAAGTGGATGAAGTGGTATGGGAAAAAACATGCAGAATACACAGTGAGTAAAATCCTGGGGCTCCTGCTGGTGTCCAGCTTGGAAAGTCCTCTCCAGCCTTCCCCAGCCACCAGCAGTGTGACCACAGCTGCTTCCTGGCTGTTCCCTTCATCCCGGTTTTTCCAAGCCATCCTCCAAAGCCTCTCTCTTTGTCTTGCTTGATGTGTAGTGTGGTGTTATTGGAACCACTTCCAGGTCTTTCCACTCTTGGAAGATTTATTCTCCTAAAATGTCATTTTAACTGGGGCTGCCCCGTGTCTTCTGTTCATACTACACCTTCTTTCCCTTTTTTCTCCCCCTCTCTCCATGGATCAGGGGTTTTACTGGAGAGACTGTTGGAAATGGCAGCTCCTCCTTGGGATTCTGGAATCTCCTAGTAGAACTAAAAGCTGGAGCTTTGGTTCCCAGGCAGGGGAAGGTGTGGAGACCTGGGACGGGGTTGGGGTGGGGTGGCAGGGACGGAACTTCTGGCTGGAGGTTGGAGCAGGAGGCTCCAAGAACAGTGGGAGGCTGTGGGCTCAGGAAGGGTGTTGGGGTGGTTAATTCTGACTTGGAAAGGATTGGAATTGGGTGCCCTGAGGCTGTAGCTGGATCTGGAGCAGTAAATGGGTCATCCCAGGGCATCTCCCTCCCTGGGGATAGGGACAGGTGTTGGAATTACTTTCCCTTTGTCTCCATGTTGCTTCATCTTTGTGGATGTTTTGCCCTCTGGAATGACAGTGTGAAACCCATGCACTGTCCTGTGCCATTCCTTTCCTTTTCCCTTTTCCCTCCTTCTTAATTTTCATTAAGAAAACCTGTTCCCTGGTCAATCACTTCCCATGAAATACATGGAAAGTGAAATCCCTGTTCAACAGGAACCCAGTGAGTATTTTGAAAATACATCTATTTATGCTTCTCCTCCCGCTCTCCAATGGTCAGGAAAGAGGCTGGATGGATCAGGGATGTTCCCTAATTTCCCAGCCCAGCTGGGTCACTATCCTGCTCAGAGGTCGCCACTGGCCCCGTGTCCTGTGTCAAGGTTGAAGTTTGGGAGCCATTCTTTCCATGTTCTTGGAATGGTGTGAACCACATGGCTGGAGCATTCCAGCAGGGTGGGATCAAATGCCAGGTTTATTTCCCAATTTTCCCAGCCTTTTTTCCCCGGTTTTTTGGCTGCTGGGATCCTTCAGAGGGCTCATCTTGTAGGAAAAGCTGTTCCAGCTCTGCCTTTGGAAAACAGGCCGGAAAGGTGCTGGTCCCACCTGCCTCTGAGCACTCTCTCCCTGGAATTCCTGTGCTGGATGGAATGATTCCCTCCTGAAGGCTGCTGGGGGACTGGTTTGCAGCAGGCTGGATATCCCTGCTAACTCCTTCCTGCTGTGGGAGCACTGGGAATGCTTCCCTGCTCCTCCAGTGGCCATATGGCATTTTTCCATTGTGTCACCCAGCTGGCACAACATGAAAGGAGCTGTTCCTGAGGATCCTCTGCCTCTGAGCTGGGGAATGTGAAGAATAGGAGAGGAGCTTGGATAAAATATTGGAAGCATATTGCTTGCCCTAGGCAGCACTTCCAGCCTGAGCACTCCCAGGGCCAGGGTCTGGTGCTGCATTGGAACAAAGCTGCTTATTTTTGCCAGGTTCTTTGGCTTTTCTAACTCTGCTTTCTGCAGTGTTTAGAGTAAAAACTTCCCCTGAATGTGCAGTCTGGGTTTTCTGGGAAGAGTTAAAACACTTGCAGCACTTTGTCTTAGGGAAAATGGTTTTTTTGTCACTTGGAGTGATGCTTGAACACAGATTTTGGTCTTTTACATGCAGGCACAGGGCAGATTTTATTTAGTTTTTATTCATCAAACATCCCCATTTATTTTCTTGAGAAGCTCCTCAGCAGCATCTGCTGTAGGTGACTCATTAAAGAGAGCAAACTTGTCTCACAATGCAGCTGGAAAACACAGAATTAAAAGCCTGGCATCTTTGTCTTTCTGGAAAACAACTTTGTCCCTGCAAGATGCTCCCAAAACTGCAAATGTTGGAGGCAAAATAAGCCCAAATTGAAATAGTCTGTCATCAGCAGAGCTCAGCTGGTGAATCCCACTCCAGTGTTCCAGGCAGTCACATGAAAACTCAGTATTTTGGGAAGAATCAAGTGGTGGAGGAGGGGAGGGAGCTTGGCAGGAGTTCAGGGGGAAGAATCTCGGGTCCCACCTGCAGCTTTGGCTGAACACTGGGGATGTGGTAAAACAGAAACTGGGGGACACGAGGCAGCAGAAAATCCAGGGGTTGGGCCTGCAGGGCTTTAGATTATTTTAACAGCCCGAAGCCCAGTACAGTTATAATTTCCCAATACAAATGGATTTTTGGTTTCCCCTGCAAAGCTGCTGTGTCACCTCAGCAGTGCTGGGTTTGTGCAGCTCAGCTGTTCCTTCTTCCTTGGGCAATGATTTTCCTGTGGTTCTTCACCATCTCCAGCCTCACCACATGGCAGGAGCTTCCTGAGGAATATTTTATGGCCTTTTTGCCTTTTGCAATAATCCAAGGGGCTGCCAGAACCTCACTATATTTTTGTAACCTGCCCCAAATCCAACCAACAGGGTTTTTTTTTCGGACTACTATTAAAAGAAAATTGACAGGAATGTAAACAAATAAAAAACACCCCCCAAAAGCTTTCCAAACCAATAATCTCATGTTTGGAAAGGCTTGAACAGAAGGACAATGAGCTGTTGCTCATTAAATTGCTCTGCAAGCCTTCAAATTCACTTCCTGGGTTGTTCTTGTTACTGCTGGAAGTTCTGGAATTCTGGAGAGCAAAGTCCAGTGACAACATTTAAAATAAATCCTGATTGTCCACCTGTATTTCCATCCTATTTTGTCAACAATCACAGAAAAAGCTCTCTCTGGAGCGATGTTTCCATATAAAACCGGCAGCCTCACGGGCATGGAGGTGTCTCAGGGAAGCAGGACAGGGCTGTGTGGTCACTGGAGGTGATAATTCACATTAAATTCCTCCAGTAGCTGGAGGCAAAGTGTCCTGAGGGGTGTTGGGTGCCCAGGGCTGCTGAAGAAGCTCCAGCTGGGTCAGCCCTGAAGCTGGAGAGGGGGAAGATCCCTTTGGGGCAGGAAAGGAGTGGGAGGGAGGTTGCTTGTCATACTCTGCTTGGAATTCTCCTGCTCTCCAGCTGCTGGGGGTCTCATAATCCTATAAAGTGAGTATTTACATGCCTGTGGTTCTGGGTGTCTCATTCCTGGTTGTGGATGTCCAATTCCTGCTCAGTTGGGGGAAATCCCATTCTTTGCTGGTCTCCTGCATTCAGAGGGAATCCTCCTTCTGTAGAGCTTTACATCATCATCATCTCCTTCAGCCTTTTGGATGAGAATGTCCCACTTCTGACACATCTCACTGTGCTCCAGCTCCTTTGATCTTCTCATTCCCTTCCCCTGGAGCTGAGAAGTTTCCAGGATTAGCTCCTTCCCCTGTCTTTGCAAGAAAACTTGTCTGCAGGAAGCAGGAGACTTTGGGAAGATCGTTAGACCTGGCTAATTAGAGAGCCTTTCTTGGGGAATTCTGCACATGTGCAGCCCCCAAATTAAAACCTGCTATCACAATTAACAGGCAGATGGGTTTTCATGGTTCCTGACTCTAAATATCCTCCTGTGGCCTCAAACTCAGAGCCATCTCAGGTATCTGGGGCAGGAGGCTGAGGCTGCTGTGTGGCACAAAGTGCTTCTTCTCTGCCTGGGGTCCCCTTGGAGGACGTTTTTGAGGTGTCCTCTGTGCCTACAACCCGTTATCCCCTTGTGTGGGGAAGGTTTTCTCCCTCAGAGCACTTTGGGCTCTGCTGAAGGCAAGGATTTGGTTTGTGTTTGTTTACTCAAGGTTGTTATAACAGAATTCCTGCCCTGCTCCATAAAAGCCCTGTTTTAGCAGCAGATGACAATAATCTTCAAAGCAAGGGCAGGAAACACAGCTCAGCTTTGCCAAGCTGAGGGATTTTGGGTGGGTGGGGAGACCAGGGAGCTGGTGAGGGCTGGAGGTGCTCTGTGGTTCCGGCCCATGGATTAGAGGGGAATCTTCTCAGATCACAGGATATGCTGAGCTGGAAGGACCCACAAGGATCAACATGTCCCATTTAGTGCCTAAATCAGTGTAAACCTGGCTTTGTGAACATTCAGGCTTATCTCAGGCTGAGTTTGGGGGGTCTCCCTGGCTGTTTTTCCTGGAAATCGGAGAAAAGCAGTGATTAGTGTAGGACTTTCAGTGCCTCTTGCTGCCCAGGGAGCAGACTGGCATCACCTGGACCTCAAACCTTCATTCCCCCAGGCCCTGCAGCTCAGGGAGGGCCAGAGCAGCTGCTCACTCCAGGTGTTCCTGAAGGCCCTGTTTCAGTGGGAATCTCTCCGGGCTGGGGTTTGAAAAGCCCTCCAAACGTCCCCCGTGGCTTTGAAATGGTGCCATGTTTGGGAGGTTTGGCTCGATGCCTCCAGTTATTTTTGAAGAGAACAGGAACCTAAAAATAACCCTGTGTACTTTTCCAGGCAGAACTGGCTGGTTTTTGGGAGCCAAGTGTTTGCATGGAGGCGGCTGCAATGAGCCATCCTGTGAATTTATGGCTCTGTGGAGCTGCTCAGGCACAGGGAGACTCCCAGTCCAGCCCTGGGTGAGATCCCAGCCCTCCTCCAGGCTTGACCTGTCCAAATTCCTGCTCTGCACACACCCACTGCTCTGTACCTCTGGCTGCTTCTGACCTGCTGCTTCCCATCGAGTTCCAGATGCTGTTGGGTGTATTCCTGGCTGAAAAAAACTTGAGTAAAAACCTGGTTTGCCTTCTAAATTTAGCAGTAGTGCAGCTCTGGGGGTGATTTTGCTGAGCTAATTATCCTGTTAGAGAAAGCATCTCCTGCATTGTCTAATCAGATGAAAATATCTGTGTTACAGATGGTCCCTTCCATTCATTATTCACTAAGGAGATTGAGTTTCCAAGAGAGAGGGAGGAGCGGGATTGGGGTGGGGACACTGGAAGAGATTGAGAGACTGGGATGGAGGTGTCCCCTTCTCCCTGGATGACCATCATGGACCACGTTCTGCTGCATCCTGGGGTTGATCCAGCTGCATTTTCCTCACCAGTTCTTGTTTCACTCTCGGAATCCCTGTAAACCTCTGAGCTGTCTGGGATTTTGGGGGAATTCCGTTGGATTCCCTGTGTCAGTTGGTGGGGAAGGAGCTGCTTTCCTCCTTGGAGGGAGTCCTTTATTGGTCACTGCCCCAGTGGTCAGGGATCTCTGTCCTGTCTCTGATGGGAGCAGCCCCTGCTCCAGGAATCCCTGCCTTGCTTCCAGAGGGGAAAAGGAAGAAAAATAACCCATTTTCTCCCAGCCCCAGTTGACCATCTGGTTATTTCTGTGCTCCTGTGTTTTTCCTGCTGAGATTTTCCCCTAAGCCTGAGCTGGGGAAGCAGAGCCACAAAAATAGATGTGTCTGAGCAGGGCTGGGGTTCATTTGAATTGTTAAATGGCTCTGGCTTGCAAATGTTCATCCTCCACGGGTGATATCAAGTTAAACAGGGAGATTTGGGTTATAAATCCTCTGACCACCCAGGCAGGACAAACACACTGGGAAACTGGATCCAAGGAAAGCCTAACAGCCACTTAGGTTGGATTTCAAGACCTTTATATGAAGCTCAGCATTTCAGGATCGTTTCATGTTACGCTGGTTCTTTGTTCCCTTTCAAACTGTGGCTTCAGGATTGGCCTTCCTGGCTTTTCAGATGTTTTTCTTTCCCCTGTTAGTGTTTGAAAACCCTGTGGAGACCTTAGAAACTGGTGGTGTGGAGGATGCCAGGGAGAAGCTGACTTGCAAAAAGTGTTGTAAAATAAATGCAGTTGCCTGTCATGTGGGTTTTCTTCGGCTGTGTCTTGGTTACTCAACCATGGAACTGTTTACTACAAGACTTGGAGACAAAATGATCTCTTAAAATTCATCTAGAGATGGGCTCCATTCACATACAGAACTCCAGAAAAAATGCTTCCATATATGAGGTGAAAAGAACTCATCTTAGAACTGCTGTTGCCTTGAATTTCTGGTTTAGGTTCTGCCCAGACCCAGCAGGGTGTTGGGGGGTTGGATCTCAGAGTTCAGCCTCCACCATATCCTTTGTTTTTACTGGAGCAGGGATGTCAGAGGTGCATCCCCACCCAGCAGGGGGGAGAACACAGGCCTTAATTCTAGTTTTAATCTCATTTCAGCCCAGCTGCTTGGTGGAACAGGTTCTTCTGACTCACTTGTGTTGCTCTGACCTGCCGTTCTCGGTGGGTTTAGTCTCTAACGCTTGAAGGTCTTGACAAAGGTCCTGATCTCTTCCCCAAAACCCCTCAATATTCACTTTTCTCAGCCCTCTTGTGTACATTTGGACTTCTTTTCTTTGTGTTTTTTATCCTTCCTCGTGGGAGCAGCCCCGCTGCTCTTGGCTCCTGTGTCTTTGTCCTCCGTGGTGGCACAGCCAGGTCTTGGCTCTGAGCGCTTCCCTGGGACAGTGCCCAGCTCAGCCAGGGAGGGATGGGAGCTGTCCCAGTGTCTGCACTGCAGTGCTGGCACCTCTAAAGTGTCACTCCACTGCAGTCTGTGCAGAAAAAGGATCCTGAGCAGTCAGTGTGGTAGCTTTGATGTTCTGGGATAAACCATCCCCTCACCCCTCCAAGGGCTGTCATTGTCATTAATTACAGAGCTGCATCTTGTTTTTCCCTCTCCTCCTCTTATCTTCCTTCCCCAACCCTCCTCCTGCCTGACCTGTGGCACAGCAGAGGGTGGCCCTTGGGTTCCCAAAACACCCCTGGGAAAACATTCCTCTGGGGAGAGCTTTGTGTTCACCTGGGACTGCTGGGGTGCCATCAGGAAGGTGCTGCCGAGTCACTGGAGTCAGGACTGTGTTTCTTTTCAAAAAAGACCTTTCTGTTCCTTCACTTCCATCCTGAAGGTGGTGGGAGCAGTCGGGGTTTATATTTAGCCCCACAGGAAATCAGGTGCTTGAGCTCAACAGGAGCCTGGATTTGGGTTCCCAGCAGGACTGTTCCCAGCCTGTGCTCAGCTCCCTGTGGTGGCCCAGCCACGGAGGCATTTGGGGATCAGCTTTGGAATCTCCATGGATCACAGCCCTCCCAGGGCACTAAGGATACCCAGAGACCCTTCCTGGGGTATCCCTAGGTGGGAGCAGGGAGGGAGGCACCTCTGGATCTGAGGAATGAGCAGAGCCAGCCCTGCCTGGTTCATCCCCTCTGTGCTCCCCAAAAACTTCCTCTGGCCTTGGCTGTTGTGGGATCAGGGAGCTGGCACAGCACGTTTGTCCCTCTCCAAAGGAAAAGGGCACAACATTAACTCCTCTGTGTGTGTGTTTTTGTGTTCTTTGTCTGTTTTTAAGCTGGAAAGAGGTGACTTCCTCTCAGAAGAGTGGAGGGAGAGAATTGCAAACACAAGGTACAGTACAGCCATTGAGTGCTGCTTTATGAACTGGAGACTTGGGAGTTTGTATAATGGAAATTGGGAGCCTGGCCAGCTTTTTATATAGAATTTCCATAGCAAATACCAGAAGTTGATCTGCCAGCTCCTATATTGGCCTCTTTAGATCCTGTTTTCTGACTGGAAGAATGGCTTTAAATGCATGTCCCATGGTATTACATCCAAGGGTGTATCCAAGATAAATCCTGGTTGTACAGACAAGCAGAAACCTCCATTTGTTTTGCATATCCCTGTAGTTCCTGTCAGGGATTCTGGCAATACACTAATTATCTTGGCTATGGGGGCTCACTTTCCCTTTAATAAAAAGCAAAAGACCCAAGTGAGTCTGTTCCAACTTAAATTGAAAATTCATTTCAGCTAATTGTCTTGAAGACTTATTTATGTGGAGAACTGTGCAGAGGGTCAGGCTCCTTTTTCTGAGGGAGCAAAAAGAGGGAGTAAATTTGTTAAAAACCATCAAAGTCATCTGTATTTTTAAAGCTTTGCATTCTTTCAGCCTTATGGGCAGAAAAAAGAAACCCTCTTTATTTTTATATGACCTTCTGGGCCACCCTGTTATGTGGGGGAATGAAGGCAGTTGTCAGAGAGGGCTCTGAAAGCCTTCAGTTGTGGCAATTCCTGGACTGCTCCCAAGGGAATGGTTTAGGAGCAGGCCATGGAGGAGGCTGCTGACTTCTGCTTTATTCTGGACCTCAGTTCCTTCTGGAGGTGCCTTTTCATTTGGGGACAGACTTGTCCCAGCCTTACACTCCCTGGGGTTTGGCTTTGCTGCTTCTGGTTCCAAGGGCACCCTCCTCTGCTGCTGGGCCACTTCCTTCAACTCAGTGAACCTTTTCGGACAGTTTTTGGCTGCAGGAGCTCTGAGTGCACAGGGAAGTGCTGGGAGGTGTTTATTTTGGGTGTCTCAGTGCTCTGCACAGACACCTCACCCTGGTGCAGAATCCCAGGATGGGTTGGGTTGGAAGGACCTTAAAGCCCATCTCATTCCAGGGACACCTTCCATGGAGCAGGGTGTGCTCCAGCCTGGCCTGGGACACGTGCAGGGCTGGGGCAGCCCCAGGGAATGATGCTGGGAGCAGGACAAGGCTCCCCATGGCCACGTGGAACGAGCCCTGCAGGATGTGTATTCCAAGGGCTTGGCAGTTCCTGGGATCAGGGTGCTCTGGGCCCCTGTGCCCTGCACGTGCACACAAGCCCTGGGCCAGCAGGAGCTCTGTACAAACACCCATCTGCCAACTCTGGCTCTCCCCCTTCCTTTCCTGGATGTTTTCTACTCCCATTAATATGTTTGGCTCTTTTGCAAGGCCTCTTTTTTGGCACATGGGGAGGAGGAGGAGGAAGAAACCCCTGCTAGCTTTCCTTGCCAGGCAGGGTTTCCCAAATTTCCAAGTGCAAGGCGTAGCAAGAAGAGCTTTTTTTCCCCCTTGGTGTATAAACATTTTTTTCATTGGTGGTTTTTCACAGCTTTGGCTACTGCTCTTAAACTCAGTGTCCTTGCTGAACACATTTCATGTGTGGAGGCTCTGGCAGGGGGGTTTTCCAGCAGACCTCTCACAAAGGAACCAGCTCTCCATGTGGGAACAGTGTGCCAGAATGGCTCTTTGTAGAAGCCTGGAATCTCCTGAGCTGGAAGGGACCCACAAGGACCATCCAGTCCAACTCCTGGCCCTGCCCAGACACCCCAACAATCCCACCCTGTCCCTCAGAGCGTTGTCCAAACGCTCCTGGAGCTCTGGCAGCCTTGGGGGTATTTGTTTTTCAATCTGGGGCATGTTCTGTTTATCTCCCAAACACTTTTACCCTTTGTGGGGTTCTACCTCTGGGCAGGTTTCTGTGTTTCCACATGACTTTGTTCCAGGAGCAAAACCCCCTCCTTGGATGTTCTAACCTGGACAGAAAGAACCGACTCCTCCCTTGTGGGTGGGGGTGAAGTGCTGGGTTTAGGGCAGGACAAACGTGCTCAGATGTCACTGTCTTATGGCATTACAGGGAATTTACAGCTGGAAGAGCAACAGGTTGTGGACTCCCCATCCCTGGAAGTGTCCAAGGCCAGGTTGGAGCAACCTGGTCTAGTGGAAGGTGTCCCTGCCCATGGCAGAGAGGAGAACTCATGAGCTTTGAGGTCCTTCCCAACCCAAACCATTCCATGACTCTAAACCATATTTTGCTATTTTACTGTAATATTTGAAATGCAGGGGAAGAAGCACCAGGGTGAAATGAGGCCTGTTTGCTGAGCGTTGCTCTCCACGTGTGGTGGGAGTTGCTGTGTTGGTGTTGGATCTCACCCCAGCAGAGGGTGAAAACCTTCCTTTGCCACATTGTTTTTATGTCAAAACTCCCAGGAGCTGCCAGAGCAGGACCCTTCTGAATGTTTTTAGATGTAACTGCCCAGGCTGAAGGTAAAGCTGAGGGCCTGGTTGGGTCCCTGAGCCAGAGGAAGGTGTTGGTTGGGTGGCAGCAGCCCTGGAGTTGGGGACAAGCAGTTTGTCACTGTCCCTGTGACGTGGCTGGGGGGGTTGTGGTGTGTTCTTGGCTCCCTGTTCATCAGCCTGACCTTTCCCTTGCAGTGTTATTTTTGTGAATAACTTTGCCTTTGGCCCTGAGGTGGATCACCAGCTGAAGGAGCGATTTGCAAATATGAAGGAAGGTAAATCCTGCTGGAAGTGTTTCTCTCTTGGGTTCCTGGTCCCTGTGGGAGCTGGGGTGGGAGGGGGGCTGTCAGAGCCGGGCTGGGGATTTGTTCTGTGCCTTGGGGCCAAGTGGCTGCACCACAGGGGTTATTTCTTGGGCTTTCTGCTTCCCACCTTAACACCTCCTCACACCTACCTGGCTCCTTGGAGGAGGGAGACTGTGGAGCAGAGTTGGGCTGGGAGGAGCTGCTGCTCCTTCCTTATCTCCCATGGGAACCTAGAAACCATGCAACAGCCAAGGGCAAACCTCCTGGCTCCCTGGAAGTGTCCCAGACCAGGTTGGACAGGGCTTGGAGCAACCTGGGCTGGTGGAAGGTGTCCCTGTCCATGGCAGGGGGTGGGAGTGGATGAGCTTCCAACCCAACCCTTTGCATGATTCCTGGCTGCAGAGGCTCTGGATAGCCAGTCTCTATAATTCCATGTGGAATTCACTTACTGGGTTCCCCTATTTGAAGTTGTCACATTTAGTGCTCGGTGTTAACTAATAAATAATGAAATAGGATTACACACTGATAAAATGTGGGTGCTGCCCAGGGAAGGGAAGGGAGCTGGGAAGGGGCTGGAGCA
>NW_016690516.1:308089-329909 GCF_001604755.1 Lepidothrix coronata | reverse complement strand
ATGGAACCAGGCTGGGAGAGCTGAGAGTGCTCACATGGAGGAGAGCAGGCTCCAGGGAGAGCTGAGAGCCCCTTGCAGGGCCTAAAGGGGCTCCAGGAGAGCTGGAGAGGGACTGGGGACAAGGGATGGAGGGACAGGACAAGGGGAATGGCTTCCCAGTGCCAGAGGGCAGGGTGAGATGGGAGATTGGGAACGAATTCTTGGCTGTGAGGGTGGGGAAGGTCTGGGATGGAGTTCCCAGAGCAGCTGTGGCTGCCCCTGGATCCCTGGGAGTGTCCAAGGCCAGGTTGGATGGGGCTTGGAGCAACCTGGACTAGTGGAAGGTGTCCCTGCCCGTGGCAGGAGGTGGCACTGGATGATCTTTAAGGTCCTCTCAACCCAAACCGTCCCAGGATTCCCTCAAATGGTCACCTTTGAACTCCCTGTGTGCTGTACACTGAGCACACAACCCTCTCCCTGCACACCCAGGCCCTGGGGCTTCTTTACTGCCAACAAAGTTTTGTGTTTTTCTTCTCCTCTGAACGCCCCAGACTCGAGATTTGCCAGTGTTGTCCTTTGCAGGGCCATGAACTGCAGTTTTTGAGGTGTTAATGCCTCTTGTTGCTGGTTTTGCTTCTGAGCTGTTTTAAACTTCCATTGTTGGAATTGGGGTTGTGCTTTGCAGGGCCAGGAGTTGGACTCAGTGATCCTCGTGGGTCCCTTCCAGCTCAGCATATTCTGTGTTCTGTGAAATTTCTCAAGGAAAAGAAGGATCCAAGCTGGGCTTTACACATATTTACTGTGTCCAGTGCAAAACATCCCCTAAATTGAAACCCCCCTTATTCCCCTCTCTGTGCAAACGTGGTGAGGAACTCACTGAGTTCCAGATCTCAAGCTGTGTTTGGTTTTGGCCTGACACTCCCCAACTGCTTTTCAAGAATAGGGATTTATGGAGTGTCATGAAGTAAACTGTGCCCTTGGGAGTTATTTTTATTAGGCTGGAATTGTTGTGGATGTCCCACTCATCACACACCCAAACCTGCCCTTGGAAACTCCTCTCTGGGGCATCTCTTGGTTTTGGACCTTATTAACCATTGGGTCCTGGCTTTGCCAGTCCTTTGGTACATGGACTTGAAAATAAAAGGGAAAAAAGGTGGAATGGTCCTCCTGGCACTGCTCAAAGCTCTGGAAAGCTGGAA
This sequence comes from Lepidothrix coronata, assembly GCF_001604755.1. Taxonomy (NCBI): domain Eukaryota; kingdom Metazoa; phylum Chordata; class Aves; order Passeriformes; family Pipridae; genus Lepidothrix; species Lepidothrix coronata. The sequence goes on along the minus strand of NW_016690516.1, from coordinate 328,731 downwards.
TCCTGCTGTCAGTTTGCCCGTGAGACAAAGAGCCTGAGCAAAGCTCAGTCCCTCCTGCACAGCCCAGCAGAGCTTGGGCAAATGCAGGAAGGCACCTGGGGAGGTTTCAGTTAAACCTGCCCACAAAAATCCATGTTTTTGGCCTCTCCAGCCTTTTCTTTCCTGGCTTCTGCCCAGTTCCTTATCTCTCTGCTACATTTTGGAGGCTGGGGCCAACACGTGCTGCTCCTTTCACCTCATAAAGCCCTTTGTGACTGTCAGTGGAGCCAGATCTTTATCCCATTCCAGCTTTCACCCCACTGTGGATTCACTGGGAATGTTTTCTAGAACACTGAAGTTTTAGATATTAATGCTTAAAGGGAATGCTGATGTTAAAATTATATAGAAATAGGTAATTATAGAGATGGCTCAGCAAAAGGATGGATAACAACTTCCATAAGCAGGAAAATTCCAAGCACTCAGATAAAAGGACTTTGAAAGAAATCACCTTTGTGTGCTGCAAACAGGGAAAAGTGTGGGAATAAATTTTAGATCCTAATCCCATTCTGTGTTTGGGAAATACCAATTTCAAATGAAACTGTGCTGAGCCTGGGGCTCATTGCAGTGTTAATGGCCTGTCCCAGGTGACCCTTCCAGGGAAATGTCGTCAGCCATGGCCAGTGTCCTGCACGTGCAGGGGAGGGAATGTCACTGGTGTCCTGATCTGAAGGATGAACAGTTAAATAATTTACAAAATACACTGGAAAAGAAAAGCTTTAAGAAACACCATTTCCCTCAATACCAGTTTTGTCCTTAGTCCTTCCATCTGGAAGAAGAAATGGAAATGTGGAAAGAGTTGGACAAACAAAAACAAGGATTAAAGTGTGGTTAAAATAGGGGTTGAGGTTGCTGAATCCCAAACCTTGCTTTTGGCCTCTTCTGGGTAATTTCTCTTTAATTAGAAGCATTCCAAAATTTCTCCACTGGCTCAGTGGTTATGGGGATGTTTGAGGCACATCCCATTGCTATTAATTGTGGAGAACAAAACAAATAGAGGCAAGAAAGCAAATACAAGCCATGTTTGTGCCCAGTCCAAATGTAGGGCCCAGTTTCCAGGGGCTGGGGATGTTCTGAGGCTGGGTCTGTCTGATTCAGTCCTCCTGGGCTGTTCTCTGAGACACACAGTCCTGTCTGCTAAAAGCTTGCACTGGGTTGTAATTGCAGAGATAAAAGGTTGTTTTCTATGTTGCGATGCAGCAAGAGGAGAAGAAATTCCCTCTAAACTCACTGCAGTGCTTTTCTTTAGGATATGAACCCCAGATTTCCCTTTGGTGTTACCTGGTGGGTTCAGCTGAGCGGAACTGAGGCAGCTTTTCCCTTTGTTCCCACAGATATTGGCACTATAATGAGAGTTGTGGAGCTGTCACCACTGAAAGGATCCGTGTCCTGGACAGGGAAACCAGTCTCCTACTACCTGCATACTATAGACAGAACCATAGTGAGTATGGCCAGCCTGGGCAGCGTTCCAGCTCCACTGCCTGGCGCTTGGGAATGGTTTTCCTGTTCCTTTGGGGGTTTGCAGACCTGTAACACACCTACAAGGAGTGGTTGTGCTTCTCTTGAGTGTGCAAACCACCCTGCAGGGCTTTGGCTGCTCCACACCCCCCGTGGGTATGGACAGTGCTCTGGGAACGCAGAGTCACAGATATAATTCCTTTAGAATCCTGGTCTTGTGCTCTGAGTTCCTCACTGAGTGAAGACTCTGTGTCTCTGGTTCTCCCTGTGCTCTGTGCTGCACACACCATTTCCTTTGGTCCCGTTCAACAAGGAAATCTCAGTTTTAGGACCAGCCAAGCTCCACAACAACCCTGATGCATCCACTGGTTTTTTCCCTTCGCTTAAAGAAAACAAAAAAACTCCTGTAAAAATGAAACCTTTTGTGGAGGATTCCTTTATTGCACAGTAAGGTTTTTTTTAGTGTGATTGTGAGGCTGTTTTCCTCACAGTCTAACAGTGCTTTTGTTAAAGAAGAAGCCAGAGTGGAGATAAATGGTGGAGTACAAGGGTGCAGTGGAAATAACCTGGTTGCCAGTTCCCCTCTGCTGAGGGGAGATATGTGACACAAAGCCTTCAAACAAGGCCAGCCAGGGCTGGGGATGATAAACCCTTGCAGAGGTTGGATTATGTCCCGTTACACAACAGGCTGAAAAGAGTGAATGGGAATGGAGCTTATCAGGAGCAAAGCAGTCAGAATTCTGCACTTCTGCATTTGTTTTAAGCTGATATTTTATTCTGATGTGCTCAGTTGTCATGGCTCTGAAAACAACTCTCTTCTCTTTCTATTTTCAGCTTGAAAACTATTTTTCTAGTCTCAAGAATCCAAAACTCAGGGTAAGTTTCAATCATTCGCTGTAGAAAACTCAAAAAAAAAAAGAAATGGAGCAGCCACTGAAGGATTTGGTCACAGATGCACAGAAGTGAGAGGAAATCAGATTTTCTTGATTAGGAAAGGGCAAGGAGCTGATTGAAGTGAAGCATCAGATGCCATCAAGCACTAATTCAATTATGTGCAGGGGATTCCTGATGGAGGATTAGTGGGGCAGCCTCCAGGTGCTTTCACCTTGCACTGGAGGTCTCTGAGGAGCTGTTTCTTCATTAAAGGACTGGAATTAAAATGCCAGAGGATATTTGGGATGTGCAGGGCTGTGTTAATCTGAAGTAACCTGGGGCTGGAATTCCCAGGAAGAAAACCAAGTGAGGCCACTTCATTCCAAACTTGAGGAGGATGTTCATCTTCGGACTGGCCTGTTCAGAACAGACTCCTGGTCGCTCTGGAATCGGGTTATTTCAGGCTGTTAAATTCAAATTTGGGAGTAAAAAGACTTCTTGGGGTCAAACCCAAAAATTGCAGGACAACATCCATGAGATTCTGACCTTCCCTGCTGGGAACAGGGAGGCCCCAACCTGCCTGTTTGATGCTCTGGGTGAGAAGATCAATCCCAGAGGTGTTGGAATGGCCACAGTTCTGCAGATTAAATCCCACCTGGAAGGTGCAGGAGAGGCTTTGACTGAGCTCCTGGAAATTTCCTGTTTGAAAGAGGTGTTTTTTTTCTCTGAGAGAAAAAGAGATTTTATTTTTTTCTGAGAGGTTTTCTCTGAAGGAGGAAATTTCCTGAGAAAATCAACCTTAAGATTTGCTGCTTTTGTTTTTATTGAAGTCCTTGACAGATTTGGCTGAAGGTGAATGGGATGGTGATTAATGGCTTTGCCATTTCCAGTCACCTCAGGTTTTTAAAGTGATGTATCACAACATGAAAAGTTGTTGAAATATTTAATAATAATAAAAAATACAGCAAAAAACTCCAAAACCTGATACAGGGGTGGGGTTGGGAAGGGAGAATATGGGAAGAGATTGGGATTTAATCCCTGGCTGGAGGTTTGAGGTAAGGAATGCAGTGCATTCACCTCCCTTTTCCCAACCAGTGCTGGGCATTTAAGTAATATAATAATTTAATATTCAAATTATATCAAAAATTATAAATAGAAAAATATAAATATAGTTAATATAATTTATAAATGCAAATACAATATAACTATAAATATGTAAAATGAAAATATATAATATATAACATTAACATAATAGAAATAAAAATAATGCAACAATAGAATATTTAAATTAAATATATTAATAAATATAATTATAAATATCTAAATAGAATTTTGATATAAGTTATAAGTATGACTGTAATAGAAATATACAAATATATAATGTTTAGATAATTAAAAATTAATTTGGCAATTGAATTAATATAATAATTTAATATTTAACTTATCTTTATAATAATAAATACAATCATAATTATAAATATAAAAATAAATATAATTTATATATAAATTTTAAATATAAATGTGATTATATAAGTAATAGAAATGTATTATATTCTAGAATATTTATAATTAAGATATTAAACTGGTAATTGAAATAATATAATAATTTAATATTTAGTAATAAATAATAAGTTTTTTCCCTTTTCTTGTAGAAAACTAAGCTGGGAAACAGTGATCTGTATTAAAATGTGATAAATATGCTTGATATATATGTCAAATAAATATATATATGTGTGAGACAAAGACAAATTCTGAACTGACCTGCTCTAAACCTTTGTGCAGGAGGAACAAGAGGCAGCTAGACGTCGTCAGCAGAGAGAAAACAAGAGCAACACAACGACTCCAACCAAGGTTCAAGAAAACAAGGTGACCCTCCTGCCCTTCCCTGCAGGGCACGTGTGTGCTGTGCCTGCCCCAGCAGGGTGGGCACAGCAGAGTGGGCACAGCAGGGTGGGCACAGCAGGGTGGGCTCTGTAGGGTGGGCACAGCAGGGTGGGCTCTGCAGGGTGGGTACAGCAGGGTGGGCTCAGCAGGGTGGGCACAGCAGGGTGGGCTCTGTAGGGTGGGTACAGCAGGGTGGGCTCAGTGGGGTGGGCTCTGCCCTGGACACCCCAGCTGGGCCCAGAATACCGTGGAGGGAGTTCCTGAAGCTGCCCTGGGAAGTGCAGCAGTGACTGTGGCACAGAGGTGTTGGGGGATGACTGGGGGGTGTCCCCTCAGCAGGAGCTCCCAGAGCTGGCCCCAGTCCCAGCCCAGCAGAGCAGCTCAGAGAGTCCCTTCTGCAAACACCCCGTTCCCTTCTCGCTCCCTCGTGGGATCCTGGGAGAGACGAGTGACTGTTCCTGCCCAGAAATACAAAGTACTGAGGGTACTTTGACTTTTAAATGAGGTTCAGTCGAAGAATTTAGTCAGTAAAGGATTAATAATCAGCTTTTCTTAGACAACAGGTTCAGATTTAGTGGCATCACAGAATGGTTTGGATTGGAAGAGGCTTCAAAGCTCATCCACTCCCACCCCTGCCACGGGCAGGGACACCTTCCACCAGCCCAGGTGGCTCCAAGCCCTGTCCAACCTGGCCTTGGACACTTCCAGGGATGGGGCAGCCACAGCTTCTCTGGGCAACCTGTGCCAGGGCCTCCCCACCCTCACAGGGAACAATCCCTTCCCAGTATCCCAGCCGAGGTTCCCCTCCCTCAGCATTTTCTTTCCTGTAATGAACAAATCCAGAAGAGAACGATCACAACTCCTTGGAAATAACTCTTATCCCAAGCAAGTCCACTTCACTGGCAAGCTGTTAAACTACAGTGCATCAGTTTGCTTTAATAAAGTCATTAAGTGTACAGGCATTAAGGTATTATATATATATTCTAAGTTATTGAACACAGTCATTAATGTTTGCTTAAAAGGAACTTTACATACGGGGGTAGAAATGACTTAAAGAGCTTTTGGCTTTTCCAAACCTCTCAGGATTCTGGTGCTGAGGAAGAAAAAGCTGCAGCAAACTCTGTCAAAAAGCCATCTCCCTCCAAGGCAAGGAAGAAGAAGCTGAGCAAGAAAGGCAGGAAAATGGCTGGGAGGAAACGGGGCCGCCCCAAGAAGATGAACCCGGCGAGCACCGAGCGCAAGACCAAGAAGAACCAAACTGCACTAGAACTTCTGCACGCCCAGACTGTCTCCCAGACATCTTCATCCTCTCCTCAGGGTGAGTTCAGGGGGCCTGCAGAAGTGTCTGAGCTCTGGCTGTGCTTGGAGGTCCTTTATTGCCAGGTGCAGTTTGATTTGGTGTCATAAATTCCCTGTGTCCACCTGTAAGAGGTTGGCCTTGTTTGACTCCCCAAAGCTCCTCCATCACTGCCCTCCTCAAGTGAACAGGAGAGAGAAAATATATCAAAGGTTCCTGAATTGAGATAAGCACAAGGAGAGATCCCTCACTGATCACCATCAACTTGGGGATATAAATTGAATTTATTACTAACAATATCACAGCAAGATAATGAGAAGTATAATAAATTTTAAAAACATCTTCTCCACTCCTCCCTCCTTCCTGGGCTCTCCCTCCTCCCCCCCAGCAGCACGAGGAGATGGGAATGAGGGTCAGGGTCAGTTTGTCACAGTTTGTTGCTGCTGCTGCTCAGGGAGAGGAGTTGGAGTCCTTCCCCTGCTCCAGCCTGGAGTCCCTCCCATGGGAGACAGTTCCCCATGAACTTCTCCAACATGAGTCCATCCCATGGGCAACAGTTCCCCATGAACTGCTCAAACATGGGGCCCTTTCCATGGGCTCAGTCCTTCAGGAACAGGCTGCTCCAGCCTGGGCTCCTCTCTCCGTGGGGCTGCAGCTCCGTGCCAGGACTCTGCTCCAGCAGGGGCTTCCCAGGGGGTCACCTCCTCCTTTGGGCATCCCCTGCTCTGGAATGGGCTCCTCCATGTGCCTCAGGGGGGTCTCTGCACCCCCATGGCCCCCCACGTGCTGCAGGGGGGTCTCTGCACCCCCATGGCCCCCCACGTGCTGCAGGGGGGTCTCTGCACCCCCATGGCCCCCCACGTGCTGCAGGGGGGTCTCTGCACCCCCATGGCCCCCCACGTGCTGCAGGGGGGTCTCTGCACCCCCATGGCCCCCCACGTGCTGCAGGGGGGTCTCTGCACCCCCATGGCCCCCCACGTGCTGCAGGGGGGTCTCTGCACCCCCATGGCCCCCCACGTGCTGCAGGGGGGTCTCTGCACCCCCATGGCCCCCCACGTGCTGCAGGGGGGTCTCTGCACCCCCATGGCCCCCCACGTGCTGCAGGGGGGTCTCTGCACCCCCATGGGCCCCCCACGTGCTGCAGGGGCACAGCTCCCTCCCCATGGGCTGCCCCAGGGGAACCTCAGCTCCAGTGCCTGGAGCCCCTCCTGCCCCTCCTCCTGCCCTGCCCTGGGGCCCTGCAGGGCTGTTCCTCTCCCATGTTCTCACTCTGCTCTCTGCACCCAATTCCATCTGCTCAATAACATTTTTCCCATCTTAAATACATTATCCCAGAGGTGTTCCCACCATCTCTGCTGGGCTGGGCCTTGGCCAGCAGCAGGTCCATCCTGGAGCAGCTGGAATTGGCTCTGCTGGACATGGGGGGAGCTTCTGGCAGCTGCTGACAGGAGCCACCCCTGTAACCCCCCTGCCACCAAACCCTGGGCACACAAAGCCCACACAGCCCAGAGCAAAGCTGCCCTTGGGATGGGGGTGATGGGGTGGGATCTGTCTGTGGGCACCTACTCGAGCTCAGTGCTGGATCCCACAGTGGTAAGTGCCATGGTGAAGCTGCTGTCCTTGCCCCAAACACTGACTTTAGGACCTGTCTCTGTGTCTCCCCAGATGCCTACAAGTCACCTCACAGCCCATATTACCAACTACCTCCTAAAGTACAGCGGCATTCGTCCAACCAGCTCCTGGTGACTCCCACCCCGCCTGCACTACAGAAGCTGCTTGGTAAGGCTGATTTACCACCTCGTTTGTCATGGGAACCCCCCCTTTGAGGTTCCTGAACGTGCAGTGAATCGAAGGGCTGATAATATCCACAGAGGAGTGGTGTGCATGGAACAGGAGAGGGATGAGCTGCTTCCCACCTTCCCCACATCCCTCAGCATCATCACAAGGGCCCCTCTGCTGCTGCTCAAGTTGCTGTCTTGCTTTGCATTTGTTCTTTGGCATTGTTTCAGCTCTCATTTGGTCCCAAAGGCAATAAACTTGGGTTCAGTAGGAATCCAAACTAACTGTAAATGGAAATGGCCGGTCAGAAATCACTTTATTTGAAATGAAAAGACTCTCTTGTAATGAAATGGTAGGATCTTAGGGAACACCATTTCCTCACAAAACTCAGAGCCAATAAATGAGATGCTGTCTGAGATTTTGAGGCCACAAAGGTGTGGTTGGAAGGAAAAACTTGCAGGGTGTTTTTTTGGGTCTTCTGGTGTCCGTCCCCTCCCAGCTATTTATGCTTTGGTGTTGGGCAGGAGCCAGTTTAGGATCCTCTGGGAATCTGATGTAATGGTCCTGTCTGTGTAGAGACCAAGGGCATCTGTGATGTCCTTAACTTCTGTTCTCTTGCTGTGGTGTCTTAGTTTAGGCTGATTTCTTTCTGTAGAGAAAGAGAGAGGAAAACAGTGATTGAGAGGGACATTTTGTGGCTGGGTGGGGGAGAATGACACTTGTCTGGATGAGGCTTTATTGCAGAAGTCTGTAGACCATGTTTGTGCAGCAGACTGGGCTTAGTCCTGTCGCTGGCCTTTAATGCTGGAAGGGCTGAGGAGAAGGAGGGTCATTGCTGGAGATCAAGGATAATGAGAAAGGGAGAGTAACTTGGGTGTAGAGCTCATGTGTGTGTGGAGGGAGGAGCAGGAGGAGAACAGGCCCTGTGTGTGGTTCTGGGAGGGTGAGAGTCTGAGCTCAGGGCTGGTTTGGGCTCCTGCAGCTCATCTCTTTTATTATTTCTACTTACAAAGACCTCAAATCCCTCGGCTCCTCTCTCCTCATGCAGACACACCACTGACACCCAGCACCTTCTCTGCCTGCTGGAGTGTGTTGTCATGGCTTCCACTGGTTCCTGTTCTGAGGAGCTGATGGATCCAAGAGCTCCCCTGGCACCAGGAGATGGATTTCCAGCATGTTCTAAATCCAGCTTTAATGGCTTGGCCTGACTTACAGTCCAAATCAAAAGAAAGCAAAGTGGGGAGAGGTGGCAGGGGAGCAAATAGGGGTAAGTAGGATTATTGCTCTTATTCTCTGTTGGAATTCATCATCTCCTGGTTTCTTTTGCAGACTCTTTTAAGATCCAGTACATGCAGTTCATGGCTTACATGAAAACCCCTCAGTACAAAGCAAGTCTGCAACAGTTACTGGAGCAGGAAAAGGTAGGTCTCATTTTGAGCATTTCTAAACAAAATTACCAGACTGTGAAGTACCTTCAGTGTGGGGAAGAATGCTGGGCATGGGAACTGTGGGCACTTGGAGCAGAGCTGCACCAGGCCAGGGATAAAGGCTCTGCCAGAGTCCTGCTTAGGCTGAATGACTGTTTGGGCATCTTATTGCAAACTCAGTCACTCTTTGTGTGCTTAAATCTGCAACCTGGGAGAGAAACCCATCTCCTCTGTCCTCTGTGCCTTCCCCCTGATAAGGCTGACTCGGAATCATGGAATGGTTTAGGTTGGAAGGGAACTTAAAGCCCATCCAGTGCCACCCCCTGCCACGGGCAGGGACACCTCCCACTAGCCCAGGTTGCTCCTTTGATCCAACCTGGCCTTGGACACTTCCAGGGATCCAGGGGCAGCCACAGCTTCTCTGGGCAACCTGTGCCAGGGCCTCCCCACCCTCACAGCCAACAATTCCTTCCCAATATCCTACCTAACCCTACCCTGTGTCAGTGGGAAGCCATTTCCCTTGTCCTGTCAGTGTCTGCCCATATAAAAAGCCCCTTTCCCTCCTTTTTATAAACCTTTAGGCCCTGGAAGGGGCTCTCAGGTCTCCCTGGAGGCTTCTCTCCTCCAAGTGAGCACCCCCAGCTCTCCTGGCTCCAGAGCAGGGGGGCTCCAGCCCTTGGAGCATCCCTGTGGCCATTCATTCATTTAAATTTACCAGGTCATGGGCTGGAATTCATGGAAAGGCAAGGAAAGCCCTGGAGCTGGCAGGGGGATGTTTCTCTGCTGTGGAACCACCAGCAGAGGGAGGAAATTTCCTGCCTAAACCTCTTCTTGTATTGCTTTATCTCAGTTCTCAATGTCTTATTTGCTATATCAGTCAGCTCTGATGAGAGAGACTGTGCCTGGTGCTGTGGAGGAACCTTTCCCAGTAATGCTCAACAATAAACTTTAACTTACAGTTAAAAGCCTTCCAGGGCCTAAAGGGGCTCCAGGAGAGCTGGAGAGGGACTTTGGACAAGGGATGGAGGGACAGGACAAGGGGAATGGTTTCCCAGTGCCAGAGGGCAGGGATAGATGGGAGATTGGGAAGGAATTGTTGGCTGTGAGGGTGGGGAGGCCCTGGCACAGGTTTCCCAGAGAAGCTGTGGCTGCCCCTGGATCCCTGGAAGTGTCCAAGGCCAGGCTGGATCAAAGGAGCAACCTGGGCTGGTGGAAGGTGTCCCTACCCGTGGCAGGGGGTGGGATGGGATGAGCTTTAAGGTCCCTCCCAACCCAAAAAAGTCTGGGATTCTGTCCCATTCCAGCTGTTGGTGGTCCCTGTGGAAGCTTTGCTTTGCTCTGTGGCCTCTGTGAAGTGCCAGCATAAAGCCATGGGGTTGGTTCCTGGGGTTATCCATGCTGGGAACTCTCTTTCCAGTTGAGAGGGTTGTGCCACCCTGTTCCTCGCTGGGAGCTGATTCATCTGGGGTGGTGTTCCTGCAGACCTTTCTCCTGTGCTTGTTTCCATTGGGTTTCACAGTCCATCAGCACTTTGAATTTTCCTCTTTCTCCTTCAACAGCAGATTTTTTGCTTGATCTGCATTTGTCAGGAAAGTCAGCACGAAGGGAACTTGCCTTGCACAAATGGAAGGATGGGGTGCAATTCTTGTGCCCTACACTGAGAAAAGTCATCCCTTGGTGTGTGTGTCCAACAGCTGTTCCAGACTTTTAAACATTAAAATGAAGAATTCACTATGAAAATGTTTTTAATGGGGTGTTGCATGGCAAATTAAACCTCACAGAGGCAGAACTTGGCTGGGTAAGGGGCTGTGTGGGGTTTATTCCATAACTCTCTCTTACTATAAGGGTTTGAAGTACAAGAAAAATATTTCTGTAATAATTTTAAAAGAAGCTGCTCGTTCCCAGCCTGCCCTTAGATGGAGCTGTCAGTCCCTGCATGGCCTGGAAGGGCTCAATGAGGTGTCTGATGTTGAAAACAGAGATGGTTTTTCAGCATCAGCTCTGCAGGGACTCAGCTCTTTCCCAAGCTGGTGGGAGCTGAGTGCCAGAGCTGGGTTTTCTTGCACGTGTGGAACTTGCCAGCACTGCTCCTTCCCTGCTTGGGATCACAGAGTCATGGAACCACTGAGGCTGGAAAAGATCAAGGTGCTTTTTGGCCTTGTTCTCCACTGTTTTGGGATCAGTGCCTCAGTGTCTGCACAATTCCTGCTTGGCCTCAGCAGCAGAACCTGGAGAACAGGGGGATCTCCAGAGCTCTCTTTCCTTGCTGCCTCATCCTTTATCCATCCTTGGATAAATGAGGCTCTTCAGCCAGTCCTGTCCTGCCTTTTGCTGCTCACCCAGTGTGTGGCCATGGAGTGAGTGAGCAGGAATGTTCTGGGCAGGGAATGTGGGAGTGGGTCGGGTGACCCCCTGAGGTTATTGTGGCACAAGTAGTACAACTGGTTTGGCTTATTTATGACTTTCTTCCTCCCTCCCCCTCAGTGTATTTTCATTTACTGCATCTCTTCCATGATTGTTGTACAGGGAAAAGGAATTGGGACTCTGGGGATTTAGATCCAGTTCCCAGTTTGGTAACAGATTTCATACAGATAATCTTTCCCAGTGCTATTTCTGCCCTGGCTGATGTGATTATTGCTACTGCTTTACAGTGCACTGGGAGGATAAAAATGAGGTTTTAGGAATTTCTTGATTGTATTTTACCACAGAGCAGGAAAAAAACCTCCTTAAAAGCTCTTTTCAGCTGACTTAACTTCCCCAGGTATCCCACAGTAACAAACAGAGGGTCACAGGAGGCTGAGCTGGGGGAGCTCAGGAATCTCCTCAGAGCTCAAGTTGACTCCCAGTGTGCTACACAAACCAGGTGTGAACATCTTCCTGAGATGGACCGTGCTGCAGCTGGTGCTCAGTGTGTGTTTTCTCACTCTTCCCTCCTGCAGGAGAAGAATGCCCAGCTCCTGGGCACAGCACAGCAGTTGTTCACCCACTGCCAGGCCCAGAAAGAGGAAATCAAAAGGCTCTTCCAGCAGAAGCTCGATGAGGTGACCCTGGGGGGGTGGGACTGGTGCTCTGAGTCAGCTGTGTGCAAACATTTGTGGCAAAGCTGAACAAGACCAGGGCAGTCTGAGGCCTTCAGCCTCTGTTTTGCTGCAGGTCAGGCTCAGCAGTGTGGGGTTTGTGTCACGCTCTGGTTGTGTTCTGTCCTCGTTGTTGGGATTGTTGTGGGTCACTCTGTGTCCCAGGGAAGGGGGACAGGCCACAGACATGTGATGTTCAGTGCAGGATTCATCCCCTACTGCTCCAACAAACTCTGTGTTGCCAATGCAAGCTCAGAGGAAAATGTGGGGGCTCTCCACAAAAATAGTATTATTTTGGCTGCAAGACCCTAAATGCCTGTTTTAAAGTCGAATAGTTGGAAGAGCAGCTCCAAGGTACTTCTGTCCTTCCTTGTTGTCCCTGAGCAGTGACAAAGTGCCTTGGAGAATGTTCCTGTGGGCTGCCCAAGCTCTCCAGATCTCCCCAGTGCCCCTTTGGAATGTGACAGTTGTCTGGAATTACTGACTGATCCTTCTCACTCCTCATCTCGTAGTTGGGAGTGAAAGCTCTGACATACAACGACCTGATCCAGGCTCAGAAGGAAATCTCTGCTCACAACCAGCAGCTGAAAGAACAGACCAAGCAGCTGGAGAAGGACAACAGTGAACTCAGGAACCAGAGCTTGCAGCTGGTGGGTACAGCCCCTGGGCTGAGCACGGGGGATGCTGCTCTTTGTGGAGGACAGGGCGTGGGCTGGGGCTGAACAACCACCCACCCCCTGTTACAGAAGAATTCAGGGGGACCTTTTTCGGGTGACTTTTCTTTGTCTCTGAGCACATGCTGAGGTGACAGTTGGCTTTGGCCCAGCTGTGTCCCTGAGCAGCTCTGGGTGTCACTGGGGTTTGTACAGGGCTTCCTTTGGCCAGCACTCTTGGGGTTAGTTCTATAACTCACACTGTTATAGAATCATGGAATCATTAAAGTTGGAAAAGACCTTTAAGATCATCAAATCCAACCTTCAGCACCTCCCCAAGATCCACATCCACACGTTGTCTGAACACTCCCAGGGATGGTGACTCCACCACTGCCCTGGGCAGCCTGTGCCAGTGCTTTACAACCTTTTTGGTGAATAAATTTTCCCTGATATCCAACCTAAACCTTCCCTGGTACAACTTGGGTCTGTTCCCTCTCCTCCTGTCCCTTGTTCCCTGGCAGCAGAGCCCGACCCCCCCCCAGCTCCCCCCTCCTGTCAGGGAGTTGCAGAGCCAGAAGGTCCCCCCTGAGCCTCCTTTGCTCCAGGCTGGGCCCCCCAGAAAGCAGAAGAAGGAAAATCTGGGTGTGGACACAGTGAGGATGGGTGACAACACTATTTTTAATAAGACCCAAACTACCTTCTGCCACCCCCTGGGGGGACACAGGACCGAGCTGGGAGGGTTTTTCAACAGGCCAAGAAGCTTCTTGCACATCCATTGCAAGGTCCATGGCTGTCAGCTGTGTCTGGGGTGGTGGGAAGAGGGGAAAGGGTTTGTTTGATGTGTTTGTGCCCTGTCTCTGCAGCTGAAGGCTCGGTGTGAGGAGCTGAAGCTGGACTGGTCAACGTTGTCCCTGGAGAATTTGCTGAAGGAGAAGCAGGCGTTGAAGAACCAGATTTCTGAGAAGCAAAAGCACTGTTTGGAACTGCAGGTAGAGAGCAAGAAACGAAGTCGAGTCACCAACTGGGGGCAGCTCTTGGGCAATGGCCAGTTAGGGGTGTTACACTAAAGGTGATGGTAAAGGAGAAACCAGGGACTGCTTTTTCCCCCTTTTTTCCCTTTCTTTTTTTTTCTCTTCTTTTTTTTTTATTGTTCCAAAGATTAATCTTTCTGTTAGAGTATTTTAGTAAATACTTCCTTTTAAAGGAAGTAGATGCTATGTCCTGATTCCTGGGTAATGCTGTGGAAGAAGGAATCATGGTTTACAATTACATATAATTAAAAAACATGACTTGATAGAAAGAAAGGTCCTGGTTGGCTGAATGTGTGGTTTGATGTCTCAGTTTAGGAATAACAGAATCCCAGAATGGTTGGGTTGGAAGGGAACTCAAAGCCCATCCAGTTCCATCTCCTGCCATGGGCAGGGACACCTTCCACTATCCCAGGTTGCTCCAACCTGGCCTTAGACACTTCAGGGATGGAGTGGGAACCAGTTCCCACAGAATGGTACTTACCATAGTGACAAGAAATTAAACTCCTTTTTGTGAAGAGCTTTTCTTTCCCTGTGAAATTGGCTCTAGAGTTATTCCAGCCTTTTGCTGGATGCCTTTGCATGGGATGACTGTTCCCTTCAATGACTGGCAATACTGAGTTTCTGTCTATATAAGTGTACATATTCTCTATATGTAAGTTGGAGATGTTTTATGTTTGGTTTTAAGATCTGGAAAGTTCCTTCCCAGAGCCTCTGAGCCATTCCCCTCACCTGGGCCTTTTGGTCTAAAGCTGAAATTAATGTCTCAGATTTTGGGTCCCTTGTCCTGCCTCGTTGCCAGAAACGGGGACACTTTTCCTGAGAAGCACGTGGAGGCAAAGCTGTGATAGACTGTTAGATGTGTGATAGAACATGTGATGGAATTGTTAGGAGTGGTCTTTGATCACTGCTCTCCTCTCCGTGTCCAGATCAGCATCGTGGAGCTGGAGAAGAGCCAGCGGCAGCAGGAGCTGCTGCAGCTCAAGTCGTACACGCCGGCGGAGGAGCCCCTGTCCCAGCTGCACAGCAAAGCCCCCCTGGGCCGGGAGCCCGAGGCCGAGCACGGCAGGTTCCAGCTGGAGCTGGAGTGCTCCAAGTTCCCTCTGCCCCAGGTGAACGGGATGAGCCCCGAGCTGTCCATGAACGGCCACGCCACCCCCTACGAGCTGCAGCACTTGGGCCGCGCCTCGTCCAAGCAGAACACCCCCCAGTACCCCCCCTGCCACCTGGAGCACGACATCGTGCCCTGCACCCCCAGCCACGGCAGGCAGAAGGCAGACAAGGTGACCAGCCTGGCCCTCCCTGACTACACCAGGTTTTCCCCAGCTAAAATAGCACTAAGGAGACACTTGAACCAAGACCACGGAGTCAACGGGAAGGCAACGGCCAGTGAGATACAGAGGTGAGGGGGGTGGTGGGGAAGGAGGGGGTTTAATAACAGTGTTTATTTGGATTGTGGAAAAATATTTTTCAAAGGGGAGGTTTCTGTATTTTAAAAAGTTTTGTTTCAAGAAAACAAAAACTGTCAACTTCTGGAGTAAATAAGATGGGCTTTGAGTTTGGCACAGGAATTCCTTGCAAGGGAAAAGTCATTAGTTTTTGTGTCCTAATAATTGTGTGTTTCCATTCCAGAGCTGAGCATGTCAAAGAGAATGGCCTTACATACCCAAGCCCTGGAATTGCAAATGGCATAAAGCTGAGTCCTCAGGAAACTCGGCCCTCTTCCCCAGCGGCCTTACCCAGTGCAGGAGAGAAGGTGAGGGATGTGCTCCCCCTGGGAGAACAAAGGGAGGCTTGGCAGGACTAGGGAATGCAGGAATGGGGCCAGCTTGCCATGGAAATGGCACAAAAGACAGCAGGTGGGGTGCAATAAAATAATAATAAACTGGAGTTGGTTAGGGGAAGAGGAAGATGTGCTTCCTCTGAAGTACTGGTTTGCATGTGACCTGCACCAGGAAAGCAGGGGGACTTTTTTGACCTGGCAGTGTCTGCTTGAATTTGGAAAGTAGTGTCTTTCTTAGTCATAAAAAGGAACAAAAGAATGGTCCCTGCAATTGGGCCAGCCCTGGATCATACTGGGGCTCATCTCAGAGCAACAGGTGCCTCCAGGAGCAGGTTGGTTACCATGGAATTGTCATGGCCACTCCAGAGGGCTCGGGGTATGAATTCTGTCATCTTTTCACAGAGCTCTAACCAAACCACAGGGAAATGAGCACCTAAGGCATCCTTTTCCTGAGGCTTGGGGCCAGCAGTGGCTGTAATTCCCAGGTTTCTGTGCTGTGGGATGTTGCTTTCCCAGGAACCTGGTGCTCTTCCATCCCTGCCCTGCCTGTGCTGTGCAGTCAGTGTGTGATTGTTTCCAAAAGGAGGGGGAATGACACAAAGACAGGAACGAGCAGATTATCATTAGCTTAAAAAACCTTTTCAGCAAGAACACGTGAAGGAACTTGGCTTTTTCTTTTTGATTTACAGGTTTTGAGAGAGAGAACCTCTGTGAGTAATGGAGAAACTATCACCAGCCTCCCTATCAGTATTCCTCTGAGCACAGTGCAGCCCAATAAACTCCCTGTTAGTATCCCTCTGGCCAGCGTAGTCCTACCTAGCCGTGTTGAGAAGGTGGTGAGTAAGGGATTGTCAACACTTTCCATCCCTAACCAAAACCCCAGTGGGCAGGAATGGGGGTGCTGAGCCCCAGGAACCTTCGCTGGGCTCCTCCTGCCTGTGTGACCCTCGGGGCTGGGGCTGCTGGGGCTGCTCGGAGCTTCTGGAAGTTTTCCCTTTCCTGGGTCTCTGGGGCTGGGGGCATTTCAGCCAGGGAGGAAAGGGAAGGACATGTCTCAGGGCATCCTGGGCTTGAGTGGCTGGCTGGGTGGAAAAGCCTGAGAGTGGCAGTGGAAGCAGAGAGTTTGCACGTGGCAGTTTGTTCTCAGCCCCTCCTCCGTGCAGGAGCCTGGGAGGGGAATGGTTCTGCCTCAGTCACCCCAGAGCTGTTTGTTCTCAGCACACGTGTGGAGGATGGGCTTGAACAGCACCTTGGGGCTATGAGACCTGGTGTGTGAGTGCCTGCTCTGCAACAGAGAACTTTTGGGGCCATCTCTGTTTGACCTGTGACAAGTCCATGCCTCTCTCAGTGGAAGAGGAATTTAAAATAGTCCAGTTTCTCCCCCAGGTGTTGCAGTAGAGAACTGGGAAGTGTTTGCTGCTCTCACTGAGAGCTGTGAGTTCAGAGACCATCCCTAGATGCCTGTCTTACAATCCCAGAGTGGGAAAGCTGGACTTGGTTCACAGTGTTGAATCCATTACATTTTTCCAGCTGAAGACTCCTGGTTTTAGCAGAACCACTGCCCAGCTCTGAGCAGAACCTGTGTGTCCTCAGGGAGAGAGAACGTCAGCCCTGGATGGCACCAATCCCTCCAACACATTGTTGGCTCAGGCTGCCATTTCACAGGGATTTTCCCTGCTTTAGGAAAACCCCCTCGGGGAGTGTCCCAGAGAATGTGGCCTGAAGCACCTCATGTTCAGTTTGGGCTTGTTTGGGGGAACTTTGTGTGGCCAGGACTGGGGACAGGATACAACCTTTAGGTTCTTCCCTGCTGCCTGTGAAGCAGTGGGATGAGGCATTCCTGCTCTGATGGTCCCTAAATATTCTGGGATGCTGAGCCTGCCCTCCCTCTCTGCACGGGGTCTGCTGTGTGCTGGCCACTACTGCAGTGGAATTAATCACAATATTTCTGTCCCAAAACATTCTGATCCACGTTTTCCTCAAAACAACCGAAATCTGGGACATGTAGGAAGCAGAGCCACTTCCCGAGGTAGAACCAGTGCATGTGAATTTGGTTTAAACTGTGGATTTTTGCTGTTTGCTGTACTGAAATGCCTGTTTCTCTCCCCAGAGAAGCACACCTAGCCCAGTTCATCAGAGCAGAGACTCAGCAACACTTGAAAAGCAGATTGGTGCTAGTTCTCATAATGGCATAAGCAATGCTGCTGGAAACAAGCCTCTGGCTTTGGCTACCTCAGGTAACACCTCCCCTGTGCACAGGTGCTCTCGTGTGGGAACAGCTCCCAAATGCTCCCAGCTGAGTTTTCCCAGTGCTTCTTGTCAGGTCCTGCAGGCAGTGCTGGGTGAATGTGTGTTCTGACCCAACACTCGGAGCCCCACAGCCTGGGTGATGCTCTGAGGCAGGAGGTGCCCCCAGCTTGGGTGCATCTGGGATCAAGGGTTGGGTTGAGGTGCCTTTGGCTGAGCATAAATAAATAATTGCTTCTGTAAACTCCGTGTGGATCAAGAGCCTCCCACCTTCCCAAACCTGCAGGGTATTGCCCAGCTGTGCCAGGAGCTGGTGGGCTGGCTCTAAAGTTTGATTTTACAGGGTGATGGGGGTATTTTAATATCAAAATGAATTTCTTGGTGAAGGTTAAAGAGATGCCTCAAGCAGTTGTAAAGGCACAAGTACCTGGGGAGGAAAAGGTCAAATGGGAGAGGACAGGGATGCCTTTGGGTGCAGACATTGCCTCTGAACTCACTCATCTTTGGAAATTGTGGCCTTTAGCTACTCAGGGAATGGGATTGGCCAGGAAAAGTAGGTTCTAGGGTCCAGAAGTGATTCTGCAGCTGCTCCCTCACCAGAGAGAGGTTTTGTCTCAGTGTTCACCACCCCCAGGGGCTTGGGTTGTTTTAGCATCTGTTTTGCAAAAGGGTTTGGCTGCACTTTTCTGTAAAACCAATGAAATATTTAAAAAGCCCTTGTCGTAAATCGTTACTGTGTTCCCATCCACCCCTTTTATTTAGAGAGCCCAGGCCTTGCTTGAGCACTAAACCCATTTATGGTACCCCCTGACAAATCCTGAATTCCCTTTCCAAGCTCCCTCCCATTCAGTCTCTGAAGATCCCTGTCACCTCCTGAGTTGTTGAACTGTGAGGAGGTGGGCTGTGTGCATGGCAGAGTCCTTCTGCTGTGGGGCAGGAGAGGACTGAGCCTGGCCATCTCTGTGCTTGATGAAAGGAAGGAGCTGAGAGCAGAGGAGCCCTGATTTCAGGAATTGTAACAATCCAAGCAAAACTTACACTTGAATTCCATTTAAAACTGGGGAGAGCATAGGAGACCTCCATATAACACACGAATTTTGCAGGAGGGTAGTGCAAGTCCCTGACCCCAAAGTGGCAGCTGAGCCCCCCGAGCCACGCTGTCAGTGCCCTGTGGAGCAGCAGCCGTGTGTTCCCGTGTATCCATGGCCCTGGCTGGAGTCTGGAATGCCTCCCAGCCCCGCAGCACGGTGACCTCTGGCTCAGCCCCAGCAATGATCTATACTTTCCCTTTCAACAGGTTTTTCTTACTCTTCTGGCTCCGTGGCAGTCAATGGAAATCTTACAAACAGCCCAGCCCATCTTAACCATAGTGTTGATCAGGCAGCTCTGGACGACTCTGGGAGTCTGTTTAACTCTGTAGGGTCTCGGAGTTCCACCCCACAACATCCTTTGCTAATGATGCAGCCGAGGAACTCTGGGCAGAGCTCCCCTGCCCAGCAGCACTCGGCGAGCCCCAGGCTGGGTGCCCAGAGCCTGGGAGGGGTTTTGCAGTTTGCAGATGCTCAGAAGATCTTTGCCGAAGGAACAAAGGGGGACCTTCAGTCTGATGCAGATCCTGAGACCGAGGCCAAGAGAAGAATCATCTTTACAATCTCTCCTAATACAGGACATGTAAAACAATCCCCTCCCAGCAAGCACAGCCCTGTGCCCGCGGGCGCTCGGCTGGAGCTCGGCCAAGCCCACGCCCAGGACGGGAAGAAGCGGGGCCGGAGGAAGAGATCTGGGAATCTCAGCGGGAGCTCCGGGGTCTCCCCCAAGCGCAAACCCCTCCCTGCTGTGTCTGGGCTCTTTACGCAGCCGTCGGGGTCACCCCTCAACATCAACTCCATGGTAAGAGCTCTGCCATTATCCCTGATTCCCTCTTGGAGTTAGGGATGAGCTCCAGCTGTTCTCTCCCCGGCTGGAGCTGGAATTGGTGTGAAGACTCTTTGGGAATTGCTGCAAACTCGGTGAACAGTTTGAACATCTTGCAAGAGTTCTGTGCTGCCAGAGCATTAAGAATTAAAAATAATCTCTTCCCTCATGACAAAGAGCTTGTTTCTGCACTGAAGTTGATATTTAGGCTGCAGATTCAATATTTTGAAAATAGTTTAAGCTAAGATTGACTAAACAGCCTAAGAGTGCCAGAAGCATATGGCATTCTTGCTAATGAAGCCAGTTATAGAGCTGTGCTCGTGTGATCCTGCAGTGGAGTTTGAAAGGAAAACGATTATCCTATGTCTTCATTTCTGCCTTGAAACATAATATCAAAGAATGAGAATTAGCTATTTTTCCAAGTTATATTTGACCTTTCACCCCAGGTTCTAATGCAGGAGGGGGCATGTAGGGCTAAAGAAGCAGCTGTTGCATGTCCTAGAGCGAGTTAAGCCTGCCTTTAATACCCTTAACAAGACGCCTTGTTTCTAAAGGGATGCTCTCATCTGTAACTCCTTTCTTTCCTTCTTGCCCAGGTCAATAACATTAACCAGCCCTTAGAAATAACAGCCATTTCCTCTCCTGAAAACTCCCTGAAGAACTCTCCTGTTCCTTACCAGGACAATGACCAGCCCCCCGTGCTGAAAAAGGAGAAGCCCCTCGTTCAGAGCAACGGTGTCCATTACTCCCCCCTGACATCGGATGACGAGCAGGGCTCTGAGGATGAGCACAATAGCAGCAGGTGAATGCACAGGCACAGCTCAGGGGGAGATTTCTCTGAGCTGATAACCCTGCTCTGAACTGCAGGGCTGTGTTAAGCCTCTTTGTTCCCCTGGCTTGGAGACCCAGTCCATTATCCCAAGCCTCTTACGTGGAACAGGGAAGGTATTTAGGCAGCAGAGCTTGACTGTGGGAACCTGCTGCTGCAGTGTTTGCAAGGCTGGCAGGGGCTGGCCTCTGGCACAACTGGTGTGGAAGTGATTTGGGGAAAGAGAGGAGACTGAGGGGACTGAGCTCCTGCCGAGGGGAGACGGAGGGGCAGGGACTGAGCTCTGCTCTGGGACCAGGGACAGGACCCAGGGAAGGGCTGGAGCTGTGCCAGGGGGTTGGGATGGATCTCAGGGAA
>NW_016690516.1:283515-307394 GCF_001604755.1 Lepidothrix coronata | reverse complement strand
AAGGTGTCCCTGCCCATGGCAGGGGGTGGCACTGGATGGGCTTTAAGGTCCCTCCCATCCCAAACCATCTTATGGTTCTATGAAAAATAACCACTCCAGAAATGGGGTAAAGTCCCCTGAATGTGCCCTAATCTTGGCAAAGAGCAATAGTTCTGTCATAGCTTTTACCTCAAGTTTGTTGTGGGTTTTTTGAATGCTTTTAAGCTCCTTTAATAACACACAGCTGTCTGAGCTGGTTTGTACACTCTGGTCATCTGCTAAGATGTGATGACGAGGAAGGCAGACTGGGAGGGTAAATGTGCAACAAAAGGTTTGCAATAAGTGCTTCAACCTTTTTATTTTCCCACTAGAATTGAGAGGAAAATTGCAACAATATCATTGGAAAGCAAATCTCCACAGAAGACTGTTGAAAATGGTATGTGTGGGGAATGTTACTGGTTTGTGGTGATGGTGGGAGTGGGGGGTGGGTGTCTGGCCCTGGCTGAAGCTGTCAGGCAGCAGCAGGTTTCTCTTTGCTGCTGGGCAGACTGAAGTTCTTAATTATAATTGAGACAGGTAGCCAATAATTACAGATTTTGGGTCACTTCTTTCTGTAGTCGCAGGTCTCCAAAGATCTGACCATTGTTTTCAGGGTTCAGGGAGGGGTCTGTAGGACAAAGACTGAGGGAGAAGTAGATCAGCATTCTCAGACTTTGTCAGAGCTTTAAAGGAAAGGTTGAGAGCTTTTAGCTGACTTCACAAATATTTCTGCCTTTGGATCAGACTTATAAAATGTGGGTGCTGAAAGATAAAAAATGTGGGTTTTGCCCAGGGAAGGGGAGAGAGCTGGGGAAGGGACTGGAGCACCAGGAGAGGCTGAGGGAGCTGGGGGGGCTCAGCCTGGAGAAAAAGAGGCTCAGGGGGGACCTTCTGGCTCTGCAACTCCCTGACAGGAGGGGGGAGCCGGGGGGGGTCGGGCTCTGCTGCCAGGGAACAAGGGACAGGAGGAGAGGGAACAGCCCCAAGCTGTGCCAGGGGAGGTTTAGATTGGATATTAGGGAATATTTCTTCATGGAAAGGGTGGTCAGGCATTGGAAGAGGCTGCCCAGGGCAGTGGTGGAGTCACCATCCCTGGGAGTGTTAAAAAACATCTGGATGTGGCCCTTGGGGACAGGGGTTAGTGGTGACCACAGTGGTGGTGCTGGGCTGGTGGTTGGACTCAATGATGTTAAAGGTCTTTCCAACCTCAGGGATTCCATGGGTGTGTTAAACCCTGTTTTCAATGAAAATGGAGAATCGAATGCCTTCAGTTCAGTGACTGCTGGTTTTTGACCTCCCCAAATCTTCTCCCCCCCAGGCGGCAGCTTGAACGGGCGGAAACAAGCCCAGGGCACCGAGAACATGAACAGCAGCAAATGGAAATCCACCTTCTCCCCGATCTCTGACATCAACCTGACCAAAACCACGGACAGCCCCTTGCAGTCGGGCTCGGCCCTGAGCCAGAGCTCACTGTTTGCCTTCCGGCCGCCCTCCGAGGAGAGCCTGGCCCTGGACGGGGCCAAGGCCGCGGCCCACGCCAGGAAGGGCATGGCCGTGCCCCCAGACGGGCTCAGCCCTGGCACCAACCCCTCCAACGGCTTCGCCTACAACGGGGGCCTCTCTGCCGAGCTGGGCCTGCACAACTTCATGGACGGTGCTTCCCTCCCACACAAGGCTCCGGACGGGGCCGCTCCCAACTGCTCCCTGGGATTCCCATCCCAGCGGGGCAAGGACGTGGGATCCGTGTCGGACACGAACCTGTTCCTGAACAAGAGGCAGCTGGAAGGGCTGGGCAGCTCCAAGGGGGAAGAGCTGAGTCGCTCTGGGGCCAAGGGCAAAGAGCTCGGCGAGCTGGGCGGCCGCGCGGGGGGTTCCTCGGAGAAGAGCTCCCTGCAGCACAACGGGAAGGTCGGCAAGGGAAGGGACCGAGAGGTGGAGTTTAAAAACGGCCACAACCTTTTCATTTCTGCTGCTGTTTCGTCTGGTGGCCTTCTGAATGGTAAAAGCCTTTCTACTGCTGTTTCTTCAGCAGGCAACCCAGCATCTTCTGTTCCGACCCACCACCCCTTCCTCAACACTCTGACCACTGGATCGCAGTTCCCCCTCGGCCCCATGGCCTTGCAAGCAAACCTCAACTCGGTGACAAACTCCTCAGTATTGCAGTCCTTATTTAATTCCATGCCAGCTGCTGCCAGTCTGGTCCACGTGTCATCAGCTGCAACCAGACTGACTAACTCTCACACTATGGGGAACTTCTCTCCTGGGGTTACAGGTGGAACAGTTGGAGGTAGGCAGAACTCTTTCTCTGGTATAAGGCAGGGCCTAAAGGAAAGTCTGACACTGCCTCTCCAGGGGTGAAACCCTTTCATTTCTACAGGATGTGAAGCAGATGTGTCCCACATAAGCAGTCTCCTCTCTCTCTCTTGGAATTGCTAGGATGAGTTCAGTTCCCCACAGTGAAATCTCGTGAGCTTTGTCTGCTAGATGAGCTTGTTGTATCACCCCAATGAAACAATGCACCCAGACTTTGTGATTGCTGATGTTTGCTTGTTCAGATGTGTCTGTGTTGGAACCAACTTAGGTCTGACTGCAGGTAACAGATTTCACTGGTCGTGGTACCGAGTTAAGGATCTCTAACTTGTGAACTTGAGTAAAGGTTGGGATTAGGCCTGGAATGGATTTAGCGTGATCCAGGAGGAGCAGAACATCAGAGGAGATGGTGTTGGGAGTTTCATAGCAGTTCTGGCTCTTGAATGGACACGAAGAGCATTTCTTGGCCAGGAAGGGCAGTGCCATATGCACCTTGCACTTCTGGGATTCTGCACAGGCTTGGCTTCTGTGGCCCACACCGGGGACAAGCTGGCAGGACTAGAAGATAGGCTGGACCTGCCATTTCTCAGTGTCCAGGGCAGTTTTTCTTGCCTGTCCATAATCACTCAGGCACCATGTCGGGAAATCCTAACTCTGCCATCTCTCAGCACGTAGATTTGCTGCAGTTCCAGCTCCCCTCTGCTGCCCTGTAAGCGGGGGAGCAGGAGGGTGGGGAGGGAAGAGCAGCACTTTGAGTCTCCAGATAAACCGACTCTAAAGACCACGTAATCTCATCCCAACCCTGCCTCTGTGCTATAGAACTGACAGTTCTTGGGGCTGACCATTTCCCCTCGTGGCACTTAGAGGTTGGCAGTAGGAAAGGTAAGTGCACTCTTTTGTACCTCCCGACCTGCACCATTATCTCCCATTGCTTGCTGCCTTCTCACGCTGCATATGTTTGTATGGGGCTGGACTATTATAATTTTGCTTTTTTTTTTTTTTTAATTTTGTTTTGCTTCTTTGTTTTGTTTCTCTTGTCACTTTGAGACTGTACCAAAGCCCGTCTGTTGAAGCTGAGTTTTTCTCTCCTGTTTGCAGGTATTTTTAACCACGCGGTGCCTTCTGCCTCCTCCTCTCATCAGTTTGGAGCCAGTTTCAGCAGCAGTGCTGTCTCTAGCAGCACAGTGCTAAGCTTAAACCCTCTGCAGGCTGTTGCCAGCACCTCATCCTCATCCTTCCCACCCTCTGCCTCTAATTTAGTAACATCTAGCGAGACTAGAGCCGCTCAGCCCCTCAGCAGGGCGCCCGTGCAGCCCGTTTTCCACCCCCCTCCTAACGTTTCCTTGCCTCCCCCTCCTCCTTTGCTCGCTTCTAACCCCGAGCCCGCGCTCCTGCAGAACCTGCCATCCCTCCCGGCTGGAGAAACATTCCTGCCCTCCTCCTCCTCCTCTTCCTCGTCCTCCTCCTCCTGTGCTGCTTCTGTCCAGTCTAACGCTTCTTTGTCTCTCAAACTCGCCTCCCTCCAGCACAAACCCTCCCGCCCCTCCTTCACCGTGCACCACCCGGCCGTGCCGCAGCCCGGCGCTGCCATGTGGGTCACCCTGGGCGTGCAGCCCCCGCTGGCCTCGCACCTCCCGGGGGTGAAGCCGCGCTAAAGGGCCCGGCTCGCGCCGGCGGGGCTGCTCTGCAAGGTAAGGCCGGGCACGGACCCGCAGGGCTGGGGCTGAGTGCGAGGTGAGGGCAGAGAGGGCTCCGTCCTGCAGAGACAGGGCAGGGAGGGGTGGAGAGACCTCTCACATGGGGGAGAACTTCTAAAACAGGGGGGAAGTCCTCTGAAGTGGGGCAAGAATCCCTTAAAATGAGGGAAGAATCCCCTAAAATGAGGGAAGAATCCCCTAAAATGAGGGAAGAACCCTCTAAAATGAGGGAAGAATCGTCTAAAACAGGGGAAGAAACATCTAAAATGAGGCAAGAATCCCCCTAAAATGAGGCAAGAATCCCCTAAAATGGGAATAAGCGTCTATAGGGACGCTTCTTCCAGGGAAGAAACCTGGAACGGGGAAAGAATTCTCTAAAATGGGGGTAAAACCTCTAAAATGGGAAAGAAGCCTCTAAAATGGGGAAGAAACCTCTAAAACGGGAGAAGAATCCTCTAAAACAGGGGAAGAAACATCTAAAATGGGGAAGAAATGTCCAAAACGGGAAGAATCTTCTAAGCTGGGAAGAATCCTCTAAAATGGGGAGAAAACCTCTAAAATGGGAGTAGAATCCTCTAAAATGGGGAGAAAAACCTCTAAAACAGAGGAAGAATCCCCTAAAATGGGAAGAAGTGTCTATAAAGGGAAGAAACCTGGAACAGGGAAAGAACTCTCTAAAATGGAGAGAAAATCTCTAAAATGGGAAGAATCCTGTAAAATGGGGAAGAATTCTCTAAAACGGGAGAAGAATCCTCTAAAACAGGGGAAGAAATATCTAAAATGGGGAAGAAATGTCCAAAATGGGAAGAAACTTCTACAATGGCAAGGATCCTCTAAAATGGGGAGAAAACCTCTAAAACAGGAAGAATTCTGTAAAATGGGGCAAGGATCCTCCAAAATTGGGGAAGAAACCTCTCAAATGGGGGAAAAAAAATCCTGGGAAGTGGGGCAAGAATCCTTTAAAACAGGAGAGAAATCTCTGAAACAGATGATGAATTCTCTAAAATGGGGGGAAAGCCTCTAAAATGGGAAGAAATGTGTAAAACAGAGGAAGAATTATCTAATATGGGGAAAAAAACATCTAAAATGGGGGAATAATCCTCTAAAATGTGGGAAGAACCCTCTAAAATGGGCCAAATCCATGTGAAATGTGGGAAGCAAGTCACCTGGTGGCAGAGGCTGGGGAGTGTGGCTGCTCTGTGCTCTGGGAGTCAGGATTTCTCGACAAGGAGAGCTCACAGGGGGAACTGCTCTGGCACTGTAGGATCATGGTCAGGATTGTTGGGATCACCTTGTGGAAGTGTTTATGTCTGAGGATCAGCAGGCAGGAGGAAATGTCTGGTTTTGATGTGGTTTTATGGAGTTGTGGGCAGTGGGGGTTGCCCTTCTGACCCTCCCACACAAGCTGGTCCCACACTTGTCCCGTGGTGCCACTTTGGGCCTGTCTGTGGCAGTCTTGGTTTCACTGCCAGTCAACAGCAGCTCTTGAAATAGTCCTCAAGTTCCCAGTGTCCAGGTGTCAGGCTCTGGAGAGCAGATCCCCTGGGCTTGCAGTGCAGTCAGTGCCCCTGCCCTGCTGGAAACACAGAACGGGCAGCACAGGAGGGCTGGGAATGCCCTGGCACTGCCAGGGCTGCCAGGAACAGGCTCAGCAGATGCTCCATCTGTGTCCCAACCTCTGGGATGAGAACTCAGGGAATGCTCAGGGTGCTCCACACAGGGGCCGTAGGAGAGGAGGGTTCCATGGCCGTGTCCGTTCCTCCTGAAGCAGGTGTTTGTCTCTAGAGCAACTCCAGAATAAACTGTACCACCACAGGGCTGGGGGCTGTGGTTCCTGACAATGTCTGGGGCATCCTGCTGTCAAACAACTCGTGCTTGCCAAGGGCCACCAGCCTGTCCGGCCCCGGGGTTGGCTCCGTGCTTTCCGTGTAGGTCTGTGCTGTTGTTGTGTCCACTGATCCCAAAGCTACAAACGTGGTTGAAAACACTCTTTGCTGCTTATAAAGATTACAATATACCTGAGAGATTCTTTGTGCATTGTGTATAAGTGTTTTCCTCACCAAATTGCTCCACAGGCACCACAAAGCCTCCCTGGGGTTTTGTGAGGCACGTAAGTATTCCCTGTCCTTCCCCCCAGGAGAGGGAGGCCGAGGAAGGGCTTTGAGGACTGCGGGACCTGTGTGGGGAGGGGAAGACCCTGAACAGAGACGAGATAGGGAAAAGTGAGGGTGGGGCTGGTGAGGAGGGTCAGGTTTGGGGTTCTGTGCAGTGGGAACCCCTGGACATGAGGCCGTGCTGGACTAGGCCGAGATTGTCCCAGTCACTAAAAATTCAGGATAATAGACAAGGCACAAAAATGGCTTATG
This sequence comes from Lepidothrix coronata, assembly GCF_001604755.1. NCBI lineage: Eukaryota > Metazoa > Chordata > Aves > Passeriformes > Pipridae > Lepidothrix > Lepidothrix coronata. Next base: position 301,003 of record NW_016690516.1, on the reverse strand, counting down.
GAGAAGAGTAGGTGGGTGACAAAGCTGGGCTGTGGAGCAGGGGAGCAGAACTGGTGGTCCCAGAGATGGCAGACTGGCTGTGATCCTGCTCCCTGTGACTCGAGCCCAGGTCACGTGTCGGAGCAGTTCCATTAGTTTTGGAGGGGATATCCATGGTCAGGCCTTGCTGAACCAAGGCTGGCATCTGGAACTGGGGGCTAAAATAACCTTCTTTGCCTCTCTGCCCTGGAGCCAGGCTGGGAGAGCTGGGGGGGTTCACCTGGAGAAGAGAAGGCTCCAGGGAGACCTGAGAGCCCCTTGCAGGGCCTAAAGGGGCTCCAGGAGAGCTGGAGAGGGACTGGGGACAAGGGATGGAGGGACAGGACAAGGGGAATGGCTTCCCAGTGCCAGAGGGTAGGGTTAGATGGGATATTGGGCAGGAATTGTTGGCTGTGAGGGTGGGGAGGCCCTGGCACAGGTTTCCCAGAGCAGCTGTGGCTGCCCCTGGATCCCTGGAAGTGTCCAAGGCCAGGCTGGAGCAACCTGGGATAGTGGAAGGTGTCCAAGGCAGGGGGTTGAAACTGGGTGACCTTTAAGGTCCCTCTCAACTCAAACCAGCCTGGGATTCGTAATTTCCCCCTCATGGTATTAAAAAATTCCGAGGAGATGAAGGTGTGGCACAACCAGTGAAATGCTGGGGGGGATCCTCTCCCCCACTCCAGGTCAGCCCCGTGGGACAGAGTTCAACACAGTCCCACTGGCAGCTCAAAAAACTGCCACTTGGAGGGGCCCTGTGTCTCTTGGGACATCCATCCTTGTCATCTAACTGGGATTGGGCCAAGAGCTGCTCCATCTTTGCTGGCTGAGGAGGCCTTGGATCAATGTAGAAATGCTTGACACATCTAACACACAGCAGATTTTGGTCTTTTATTTAGATGAGTCTCTTCCTCTCCTCCTGTTGTGCAGGTAACTAGGATTTCTACCTCAACCCAATGTGACCTATGCAAGGACAACGTGGACCAACTTCACTCGGCTTCCACTGAAAGGTGCTCACCTGGCCTGTGCAGGGGTTTCTACTCTCTTACTACTGGACAAAATAAAAACCATAAAAAGACCTAAACAACAGAGCAAACATTTACTGTGAATCTGAGTTAAAAAAAAAAGAAAAAAAAAGGCAAAAAAAAAAGAAAAAGGCAAAAGAAACGCTTAAAGCTCCAGTTTGTATTGTTGATAGTTTAGATAAAGTATTTATCTTTTTTTAAAGTGAAAACAATTTTGACTTATTTTATTCCACCTAGACTCATAAACACAAGTTATTATTAAATTCTCTGAATACTAAAGGACTGGCACACCAGCAGAGATGTAAAGAGCCTCCTCGGTGCTATTTTGTCCGTCAGAACTGTGCCTCTAGTTTGAACCCTTGGTGCTGATTTGGAGGGTTGACCAATGCCAAACCCAGTTTTTGGGAAGGCCTACAGCTTATTTATTCCCCTGACTCTGTTCATATCCCAAAATCCACCTGGTTGGCAGCAGAGTGAGCGACAGAGGAAGGACTTCTCCTCCCTGGGGGTGATTTGGACTGAGCCAGGCGCTGCCAGCTGGGTGGGTTTGAGTTGTGTTCATGGCAAAGAGCTCCAGGGCACAGTTGGAACACGAGAATTCCAAGTGCTGCCCTTTTCAAACTCCTCCCCTGGGCCATGTGCTGGTGGCACTCAGGTCACTGTGAATTTTGGTAGCTAAGTCTGGTCGCTCCCTTTGGGCCTGTGAACAGGGTGTGTGATCACTGGTGTTGGTCCAGCCCTTTTCCCAGCCCTGGGAATTCTGAACGTTGTGCTTCTGTCCTGCTGCAGGTGGCAGATTTCCCTGGCTTGCTGGTTTTGTTCCAAGTGTTTTGTTGGTAGGGTTTTGATACTTGACTCTGAGCTGGCTTAGCCCTGTACATTTGTTGACCAAGTGCATTTTGCTTTTGTGTTCCGCTGCTTTCAGTAGGTCTTAACTGGTAGTTCACAAAAACACCCTGCTCTGCCTGGCTGTGCTGCCACTGTCCCATGGGGGCAGGGGTTGTGTCATGACTCGTGTACAGAAAGAGCCTCCAAAAGGCTGATTTTATGGAGATGTGATGGAAACTTACGGATTTCCTATATTTTATTTCACTTTTAGGTTGTACAATGACAGTGAACTTGTGAAAACTTATTTATTCGAGTGCACAAAGTGAGGGGAAGAGGAGGATTCCAGTAGGAATCAGGCTGGGCTGAGTTTACCTGGGCCAAGCACCACTAAAGGCAACTGCAGTGGAAGGGGAATTGTGATGGGAATGGCTGGAAAAAACACATGGAGGCTTTGGGAAACACCTCCCTGCTGGCCCTGGTGCTCTGAGGGGCAGCAGTGGCTGCTCTGTGTCCTTAAATCCCTCCTGGGGAGTCTCCCACCTCCAGCAGTCAGGCGTTGGCTGTGAGCACCCCATGGAGCATCCCGGGGTCACCAACAGCTGGATAACTCCTGCCTTGGGAGGAGGGGAGGTCCCTCTGCCCTCCTGGGCTCTCCTGCTGCCTGGATCCAGGAGCAGGGTTGGGAATGCTGTGTTCCAAGAGCAATCTTAGGAGAGATTTGGGACCAAGTGCAGTTATTTTGTTGATTCCTGAGCGTGTGTTCCACGGGCAGCCTTTGTGAGCAAACTGGGGATCCAACTTTGCTGCCTTATTCCCTGGGAAGGGATTGACAGCCCTGGGAACTGGGGACATTTGGGAAAGTTTTCTGTGTCATGGGTGGGGCAGGACTGGGCAGTGGAGCTCCTGCTGAAGGACTGACAGGGTGGTGAAAGCCTGGGAAGGGCAGCAGAGCTCCGAGGGGAGAGTGAGGAACATCCAGTAGCTTCTGGTGGAAGCCAAACACAGTGTCCTGGAATCCAGGAGGACAATGTAACCCAGATGTTTTGCAGCTGGGAGTTGGGCAGCTCCAGCTCTTTTCCCAGCCCAGGGCAGAGTGCTGGGGCTTCTGGAGGCTTTAACTGAGTGATTAGTGGAGGGACAGTGGCCTTAATTAGCGACACCTCCCCCATCGATTGTGAGAGAAGAGGAAAGACAAGGAGAAGGTTTTCATCACCCTGATTCGATCAGCTCCCTGCCTGCAGAGGGACCAGGATATGGTGCTCCTTGGACCTGCTGTGCCCCCTTCACCCCAAAGCACAGAGATCAGCAGGAGAACTCTGCCCCCCATGTGTGCTGTGCAGGGAGAGCTCGGGGCATTCCCGGGACACGTGTGGAGATGCTGCTGGAGAAGGAACCAGAGACCCTGCAGAACCCCCCGTGCTTTCCAGCACTGCTATAACCCTGTATTGGCCTGGCACTCCTTGGGTGCTGAGCATGGACAGATCCTTGCTGTGGGAATGGCCCTCCCTGCCCTGATGTTCACAGCATTCCAGGAGCTGCTGTCTGGGAGCAGGATGGACATGGAGCAGTGGTGGCCTTGGCAGTGGCTCTTTACAGCTGGACTCTGTGATCTCAAAGCTCTTTTCCAACCTCAGTGATTCCATGATTCCACAACCCTGAGTTTGCCCTCTGCTCTCCAGTGGGTGCTGTGGGAAGGGCATCCCCCTGTCCCCCGGTGTTCCCTGTGCCAGGGGGCTGTGGATCAGCAGTGGAATGGGCAGCACAACCCCCTGGAGCTCAGCACAGGGTGTTACTGGGCCACTGCCAACCCCCCAGTGCCCTGAAGTTGGTGAGTCTCCAGAATCATCCAGGAAGGCCCAAGGAAAGCAGACCTGATTGACGTGTCTTGGGATGTGCTGGAAGGGGATCCAGCCTGGGTGAGCCTCAGCCTTCACCTACCTCTGCACCCCCCCTGCTGCCATGGCAGTGCTGGGTCCGTCCTGGCAGCCCCTGATGGAATCTGGAGCTGCTCTGACTTCACCAGGGTCTTCCCCCACACCCAGCACCTTCCCTGTGCCATGGACCTGGTCCTGATCCCCGGGATGTGCTTCCAGAGGGGGCCTGGAGACCTGGTGCCTGCAGAGCAGAGCTGAGGTGGGAAGCCAGGAGAGCAGGTTTTGATGTCTCAGTGCTGTGTGAGCTGGGAGATGATGTGGCCAAGAGATTCCTGGTTTTGTCTTCCCCCTCCCTGATGTTTTATGGCTTTGCAAGTTCAACTCAGCATCCTGGAATCCTGAGTTGGAAGTGACCCACAGGGATCATCGAGTCCAAGCCCTGGCCAGCTTGTTTCTCCTCTGAAAACTGGGAAGAGCTTTTCCCTGGCTGAAGGAAGAGCTTTGAGCTGCTGGGATCTCATCCATGTGGCTCCAGGCCCACGACCCCCTGACCCCACTGTCCAAGCACTGAGCCCGAGCCTGAAACCTGTTTGCAATAATTGAAGATACTCTGGAGTTATCAAAGCCAAAAGAAAAGAATTCCTTCTGTGTTACCACATCCTGTCTGTGCTGGGTCCAGTCATTCCGGGGCTGTCACACACGTCCCCTCTCCTCCACACCACTGCTGCCAGCCAGGGGCTCGGCAGGAAGCTGAAATGCATCGTTGCCAAAAAAAAAAAATGGAGCTTCCTGAGTGTTGTGCTGAGGAAAACCTGTCCCTGCTGCTCAATGTCAGCCTTGAGGAACAAGCTCTTCCTTTTTTGGGGATTTGCTACCTCTGGCTCACTGGTCCCAGTCCCCTGGGACCCCCCCATTCCATCCTGGGAGGGCTCCAAAGGCACCTGGACTCGGGATCTGCTGCAGATCAGTCACTCAGCAGCAATCCTTCCACTCTCCAGGGGTGTGGAGGCACCCACAGCTGGAATGCTGAGGGAGAGAGTGGGAAAACACTGCTGGAGGATGGAGAGGTTCGTGCTGCTGGATTCGAGCTGGTGTGTGGGATAATGGGGATATTGAGGTGTCCCACCATCACCTCGTGCTGCAAAGGAGGCTGTTGCCTTTAGGAAAAGTGTGGATCGGTCTGGACAAGCAGTGCTGGGAACATCTTCACCTCAGTGTGATGGATGCAGAGGGAGAGAGGAGCAGGGGAGCAGCAGGGGAGCAGCAAATGCTCCCTGTGCGGGACATTCTGGGCTGGGCAGCAGCTCCAGCTGCTCCTGTCAGCAGGAACTTGTGTCTCCCTGAGCAGACAGATCAGAAGGACTTTCTTGTGCTTCCATCTCATTTCCTTCCTTCCTGGTGGTGACAGCCCTTCATCTGTCAGTGCCTGGTTTGTGCTGCCCCTGCTCTGGGCTGGGTTTGGCCCCGGGCTCCGCCTGGGATGGGGAGCTGGATCCCCCTGTGCCAGGAATCACTGGTGGGATGAAGGAGAGCTCGTAGGGTCTCCCTCTGTGATCCACAGTGGCTGAAGCCCCCAGGCAGGAGGATTCCATCACTTGCTCATGAACAGATCTGCTCATCACTTTTTGAATCTGGAGATTCCAAATCCCCAGGACTTGATGCCCAGCCTGGAGCTCTCCCAGCTCTGGGTCCCACTCGGTTCAGGTGCTGAGTCTCTTCTTTCTTCAGTCAGGACTTGAGGAAGTAACTTGTGCAGTTGTACCCTGGCAGTACAGAGGTCTCCAGCTTGATCAGCTCTTCCATCACATCTGGAAACATCTGCACTCCAGAGCTGCTGGGCCTGGGCAGGGCTGCCTGGGGGGTGTCCCTGCCCTCACCCTGGGAGGGTTTCCTTCTGAGAGGTGTGTTGGGGACAGTTCTTTAACCTCCTTCTTTGAGGCTTGGACTGGGTGAGCTTCAGAGGTCATTCCCAACCCATCCTGTCCCGTGATTCCCTGTGCACACAGATCTGGGATGGTCTCCTTGGCTTGGAAGGGGAGTGGGAGGAGGTGGAGCCAGACCTGCCTCCCCTGCTCCTGCAGAGCCACCCCAAGGGTGCTCCACACCACAGTGGATTCACTCCCTGTGCTCATCCTGTTCCATCTCATCCCAGCCTTCTCTCGGAAGAGCCTGGATCTTCCTGCACTGCTGGGCTGCCCCTACCAGGGGAAGGTGGAATTTTCCTTTACTGTGGAATAACGAGCCATGGACAGGTGGCCTCCAGGGCCTGTGTGGTTTGGTTCCTGCTGGAACTGTGTGTTTAGAAAGCAGCATCTGTTCCCCTTTCCTGCTGTTTTTCCACTTGGAAGAGTCCAGGCAGAGGAAAAGCCGAGGGATTGGGTGACAGAGAGAGTCCCTGGGGTGCAGAGGGAACTCCTGGCTCTGGCTCAGGTGGGACACACACTCAGGGCCAGCAAGTGCTTCCAGCTCCCCGAGCTCCCCCAGGGCCCCCCCGTGGGATCTGTGGGATCTGTGGGACCTGTGCCCTCGGGATGCTCCTGCTTCCCTGCCCTGCTCCTGCCCATTGCTGGAGGAGATTCCCAGTGCTGAGTTTGTTCTCCAGCTGCTGATGGTGATTCCTGTCCTGGCCCTTCCTTCCCTCCTTGGCCAGGTCTGGAGCTGGTGCTGAGCTGGGAACAGGGGTCACTGTCCCCACGGAGCCAGTGGGTGCTGCTCATGGAATCCCTTGGGATTGGGTGCTTTGTCCTGGTGCTGATGCCAAGGTGGCTTTGGTTGGTCACGTCCTGCAGAACCCGTTTATTCTGGTGCTGAAACTCACCCTTTCCCCCGGGGATTCTCCACGTTGTTTTTTCTTGGACAACTCCACCTTGGAGTTCTCCCAACTCCCGTGAGTGGCTGTGCTGGAAAATTCTGCTTTTGTTGTTGTTTTGCCTGAGCCAAAAGCACAGAGAGGAGTCAGGACTGGGAGCTCCAGGCTCTGGTGCCTCTGGAGCAGGGGAGGACGTTGGACAAGGCTGTGAACTCTCAATGTTGGAAAATCATTCTGGGGAGCAGAAACCAGACAGTGTTTTTGTGAACTATCTTTGCAGCACTGAGGAAAAACTCCCAGGAGTTGGAGTTTTGGGAGCACAGATGTGCAGTCGGTGAACGAGGATTTGAAGTTTTACTGGTTTTAAAGAGGTTTTTTTCCTTCCTTTTTTTTGCTCCATTTCTCTAGTTTGTGGATCAGGTTTTCACTAAAAGCTGGAGAACCAGTTTCAAAATGTTGTTGTGCCATATTTTATTTATCCTTATGCGTTATAAATATATAAATATCTATTTAGACTGAATATTGCATTAAAAGATGCTGTTTTTGAGAAACTTCAGGGTTTAAACCCAAGACAAAAAAAAAATGGGAGATTCTTCTGCAGTACTTTTGCTGTTTGGGACCTTCTTCCTGAAGAGGCTCCCTAAGTTTTTTATGGTGTAAAAACAAAATCACACCCTGAAATTCCAAGCTGGGAGATGCTGACCCTGAAGTTCTCAGGTTTGTGGTCCTTTGGTTTTCTCAAGGTACATCTGGTTGCTTTTCTGGTGCAGTCAAATAATTTTTTAAAAGGTCTCATCTCTGGAGTTATTGAGGAACAGGTGGAATGGGTTGGTCCATCCTGCTTGGCTTTTTTAACCTATTAATCTTTGAAGTGATCGATTTTTTCCAATTAAAACCCAACTCTTTAGGTCTCTGTTCTACTTAAACTTTTTAGGAGTGAGAGCCTGCCCTCGCTGAGTGGGACTTGGATGGGGAAAGCAGTAGAGGATGAGGTTGCTGTTGCTCAGGAATTGATTAGTAAACTTTTAACTACTAATAAAAGTCCATTTCCCAATGGATTTTTTGAAAAACCCATTTTCTTAGGACAGTGATATGGGATGTTTCCTAGTGAATAGGAATTAGTTTATATAATTTAGCCTATTAAACTGAATTATTTAAAATTCAAACTTCCCCTAATTTATCTTTTTTTTGGATTTTTTTTAATTTTATTTTATTTTATTTTATACTGGTAAGTTGTCCTGTCATTCCTTTCATTCCTCCATAGAAATAGTGTGAATTCTGCTGTGTATATATGTATGTATAATATATATATTTCCACCCTGCCTTTCTAATTCTCCACAATGTAAGAGTTAGTTTTTGCTCCCCTCCCTCCACTTAATTTCTTGTGTCTCTCCCTTGATTTGTAATTGAAACAATGCTTTGAAGTTTTGTCTTTATATTAAAGTGTCTGTATTTTAATACACCGAGATCTTGTGGAGTTTCACTGGGTCAGAGGGGCCTGGAATTGGGGCCAGGAAATGGGATCTGGGGACCTGGTGGCATAGGAGGGACAGAGACCCCCTGACCTGGATTAGGGACCACCTTCAGCTCTGAGGGCCTGGGGGGGCCTGGGGGCAGTTCTGGGCCCCTCAGGACAAGAGGGACATGGAGGGGCTGGAGCGTGTGCAGGGAAGGGAACGGAGCTGGGAAGGGGCTGAGGGAGCTGGGGGGGCTCAGCCTGGAGAAAAGGAGGCTCAGGGGGGACCTTCTGGCTCTGCAACCCCCTGACAGGAGGGGGGAGTTGGGGGGGGGTCGGGCTCTGCTGCCAGGGAACAAGGGACAGGAGGAGAGGGAACGGCCTCAAGCTGTGCCAGGAGAGGTTTAGATTGGATATTAGGGAATATTTCTCCATGGAAAAGGTTGTAAAGCAGTGGCACAGGGCAGTGGTGGAGTCACCACCCCTGGGAGTGTTCAAACAGTGTGTGGATGTGGCCCTTGGGGACAGGGTCAGTGGTGGCCTCGGCAGTGCTGGGACAGTTGGCCTCGCTGAGGTCTTTCCAACCTAAATGATCCCGTGATTCCCAACCCCTCCCAGTGACATTCCCGTTTAGGCAGCAGTGTCATGACAGTGGGATAAACCCACCATCAGCCAGGGGAGTTAATTCACTGCACGATTCTTAAACCAAGGACCAGCCCTGGATTCCCACAGCCCTTCCCAGCTCTTGGCTCTCCTGGGCCTGACCCAGCTCATCCCAAACATGTTTGTCACCGGAGCTGCCCCTTGGCTCCACCACCAACCCTCAGCTGGACCAGGTGACCTTCAGAGGTCCCTTCCAACCCAAACTGTTCCATGAAGAATCCTCTCCAAATCCCATCGTGGAGCCACCCCCAGCTGGCTCCTGGAGAGGCACCTTTCCCCCATCCCTGCTCCTGCTCCAGGGGGAGGAGACCACCTGGACACCCCCTGGAGCTGCTGGTGCTCAGGTGAGAGCCCTGCAACCCCCCCTCCCTGCCAAGGCTCTGTGCCTTAGGACAGCTCTGAGCAGCACATGGATTAAACCAAGATTTATTGGCAACATACAACAGAGAAATGGCTCTGGGGAGCCTGGACCCAGCTCTGACTGAAATACAAAACTCCAAGTGTGAAAAACGAACAATTGTCTATAAATCACCAGCAGTTGATGCAGATTTTGATGTGTCTACAAGTACCATCTCCCCTTAATGCTGAACCCCAGCCCGTGAGCCAGCCCTGCCCCAGTGAGGGTCTGAGCTCCTGGGCCCTGGAACTCTTCACAGCATTTGTTTTACATTCAGTTAAGAAATGTCACTGGTGCCTCTTGAGCAAGTGTCGGGGTTTGCTCTTGTGCCCAGAACAGCACCTGAAATGCCCCTTTCCTGCACAGTGCCAGTGGGGAAGGGTTGCCCAGTCCTGCTCCAGGACCAGGACACAGCTCTGAGGGCTAAAAAGGCCCCAAGCTTGGCAGAATTCCCGAGGTTTGGGTTAAACTGCACATGGAAGGATCCACTGATGCAGAGCTGAGCCTGGATGTGGCTGTTCTGCCCCTGGGGCTGTGGGATGGAGCTGGGGGGGAGCCCATGCTCATCCCAGCTCCAGTTATCCCACTGCCAAGCAGGAATCCTCCCATCCATCCTCTCCCCAGTGACCAGACCAGTCTCTTTTCACAGTAAAAGCTGCCATGTCCCCCCCTCCAGGCCAGGGGTGCCCCTGCACTGAGGGAAAGCAGAGCTGGTGAGGATTAAAATGCACTTCAAAGCCATCTGAGGACACCAATTCCCTCCAGCACAAGCTCCTGTAGGTTCCTGCTTTTAATCCCTCCTTGCCTGCTTCCCCTGGAGCTGCCATCTGTCTGCAAATGCCCCCTGGCTCCTGCTCCCTGCCCTGGCTCCTCCTGCAGGACAGCTGCCCCTCAGCTCATTTTGGTGATTTTTGGAGCACCCAGATTGATTCAAGGGAAAGGGAAGATCTGGGGAAAGAAAAAGGGAAAAAATCCTGGCTTTCAGATTAAAAATAAAGCCTCAGTGACAGCTGTCACTGCCCTGGCACCCAGCAGTGAGAGGTAAAGAGGGAAGGCCAGGCCACTAAAGCTCTTCTTTGAGCATTTATTCCCAGCCAAGGACCCACAACTTCCCTTCAAGCCCAGCTCAGAGGCTGCTCCACCCACCCTGGAGGGGAACAACACCCAGAGCTGCAGCCCCCAAAGCTCAGGCCCCCTCCCTGTTCCTTCTGCCACCAACCCTCTGACAGTCTCACCTGAGACCCTCCCAGGGGCTTTTCCTGGGTTTTTCCCGGGCTGGTCCCAGGGGAGCTGCTGTGACAGTGAGGAATGTGGGTGTCCTGCAGCCCTGGGTGTGGAGAGTGTCCTTCCTCCCTCCCTCCCTCCCTCCTCTCTGAGCAGTTTTCCTTCCTGCAGCCCTGGCTGGTGGGGTGGGGATGTTGTTCCTAAACCCTTCTCTCCTCCTTCCCAGAGCCCCAGGGAGGCAGCCTTGGTTCCCTGGCAGCCCTGGCACAGTGTTTGGTCTGTCCCTTTGGATGCTCCCGAAGGGGGGAGAGGCTGCAGCCGTGGCTCAGGGCCTGGAGGGTTCCTGCCCAGCTGAACTCACCCCCTGCAGCCCAAACCTGCAGCCAGAGGGAGCAGCTCCTGCCTTTGCCAACCTCTCCATCTGCCTTTCCTCCCTGGGAAGCTGGATCAGAGCTCAGCCCACAGCTCTGCAGAGGGGCAGGAGCCCACAGGGATCCCTCCCCGTCCCTGTTCCTGACTGTTCCCTTTGTTCCCTCGGCTGGGCTGGAGTGAAGGCTCCCTCCAGCCCCCAGGAATCACAACACCTGCCCAGGGAAGGGAGAAGAAAACCCTCAAAGGCAAGTGCCAGTGGCTGCCCAGAGCTGCTGCCTTGGCACAGGGGAGCAGATGGCTCCTGCCTGGCAGCTGGAGCTGTGGCTGAGCATTCCCAGTGTTACTGGGAGCATTCCCAGTCCTCCCTGCTCACCAGCTCAGCCATCGGCCCCCAGAATGGCTCTGCAGGAGCAGGAGAGGGCAGGACAGGAGGGGGTTAACCCTGGAGCACAGAGATGTGATCACAGCATCCTCTTGCAGCCCCAAGGGCTCCCTGGAGATTGAGGGAAGATCCTGAGCCAGGAAAGCTGCAGCTCCTTCAGGAGAGGGACAGGGAGGAGCAGGAGAAGGGCTGGAGCTCCAGCAGCTCCAGGCCCTGGAGGACATTGGGTGCTGGGAGCTCTGTCAGCCCCTGCCTCTGCTGACCCCAGGGGCCAGAGGGTTCTGCTCCCACCCCAAGGGAGCAGTTCAGCCTCCACAGCTGGGAAAGTGGGAATGTACAAAGAATTCCCTTTAAAAAAAAAGAATAAAAAATGATTTAGGTAATAAATAAAAGAGTCCCTTGGTCCCTGTGGGGCTCTGCTGTCCTTCCCAGGGGTTGGGGTGGCCCTGGGGAGCCTGCTCAGGACTCAGGAGCCAGTTCAGCCCAGGTGAGGGAATTCCTGCTGGCGTTTTCCCAGCTGGAAACGGGCTTCCTCCGAGATCCCGTACTGCTCCAGGGGGTCCTGCAGGAGAGCACAGGGAGGCAGCAGTGAGAGGCAGATAAAGGGGTGCAGGAAGTCCAGCAGCCCCTGGGAGGACACAGGACACAGCAGGTGACCAGGGGCTGTGGGCACAGGGAGTCACCAGAGCAGGGATGCTCCGAGCGGCCTGGCAGGGTGGGAGCAGCATCTCCACCCACAGATCTGGCCAGGGCTGGGGGTGAACTTTCCAGAGACCTGCTGGGAGTCCAGGCAGGCCTGTCCAGCTCCAATCCTTGGCCCCCCAGCATGGCAGTGTGTGTGTCCGAGGGTCCGAGCGAGCACAGGAAGGTGCTCAGGTCCGGCTGTGGAGCCCACGGCTCCCCATGGAATCTGGGATCTCCTTCCAGATCAAACAGCCTGTGCAGGACTGGCAGCAACACCCACAGTCCCCAGCTCCTGTCCAAACCCATCAGTCACCACCTGACCCCGAGGGCCTCACTCACCTTCCCTGTCATCTTCTGGATCTCATTCCGGTAGAAGATCAGGCTCCTCCTCAGGAACTCGTAGCTGCAAGACAGGAGCAGACCCTGCTGAGCACGGGAGGATGTGGGCAAGTTTCAGATGCTATTTAGGGCTGGGGGAAGCTGGTTTGGGAGGAGACAAGCCCTGTGCTCCCGGGTTCCCCCCAGGCTGATCCCGGAGCTCCGATGGCTCTTCCCACCTGGCTCGTTTGAGGGCCTCGACCCACTCCTGGCACTGCTCCTCACTGGCACACTCGAAGCAGTATTTCCTCTCTGGCTCCTCGATGAAACCTGCCAGGAACAAGGAAAAGGCAGCCCGTGCTCCCCTGCCAGGCTCAATTAGCACCTCTGTTAATGAGGATGAGCTGGGAGCAAGTTGGGAACCCCAGCCCTGGACCCTCTCCTGTTCCCTCCCTGCTCTGGCTGCCCTGGAGCAGCTGCCTGGGACATTTGTCAGCTTCCAGCAGCCAAAGACCTCGGGAAGAGCAACTTCCCAAATGGGAGCAATTGAATTGAAGCAGATCTGGGACTGGAACTCCCTGAGGCTCCTTGGGAGGGATTTAAATCAAAGGGAAAAACAGCCCTGAGGAAGGGCCTGGGATGCAGGCACAGACCAGCCCCCAAGGATTTGAACTGCACTGGGAGAGGGCCCTGGGCTGCCTTTGCTGGAGGCTTTTGGGAATGTGGTGCCGTGCAAATCCCTGTGCAACTCCAGTCCTGTACAGGACAGAACCAGGAATCTCAGCAATCCCTGAGCCCAGAGCTCTGCCCTGCACAGACCCTCGGGGGTCAGGCTGCACCAAGAGTGACACAGCCCCAGCCCCACATGGCTGCTGGGGGGTTTAACCCTTCCCTCCCTCGGGAATCCTCCCCACAGACAGCCCCAAACCCCCAGACTCAGCAGGACTGGTGTGCTGGGGCTGCTCGGGGGCCCTGTGGGGCAGGGGGAGCACAGGAGGAGACACAGCTGTGCCCTGCAGCCAGGCCAAGAGATACAGGGACGGCCTTGGAGGAACATCCTGTTTTGTCAGCACGTGTGGGATGAAAGGCCCTCCCGGGGGACACAGATGCAGCTGGAGCCGCGGTATCGCCACAAGGACACGGACGGGGCAGGAGCAGGGGCTGGAGCAGCCCCTGGAGGCTTTATCTGAGCCCACTGGGGGGGTTGGACAAAAGGCAGCAGCACAGCAGAGATCTGTCATAGAACTCCCCCCAGGAGGGATTTCTGGCTGCTCTGCACGTGCAGCCGAGCAAAGCCCACACTGCTCCAGCCCTGGAGGATCCCTGGAGTGGCCCTGTGCTCAGAAGGGCATGTGGCACAGGGAGGAACAGCTGGCAGCTGAGGGATAGAACCATGGAATTGCTAAGGTTGGAAAAGATCTTTAAGATCATCAAGTCCAACCATCAACTCAGCACCACTGTGTGCACCACAGAACCACGTCCTCAGGTGCCACATTCACATGGGTTTTGGACACTTCCAGGGATGGAGGCTCCACCACTACCCTGGGCAGCCTGAACACCCTTTCCAGGAAGAAATTTTCCCTAATATTCCACCTAAACCTCCCCTGGCACAACTTGAGGCTGTTTCCTCTTGTTCCCTGGGAGAAGAGACCAAACCCCACTTGAGGGGCACTGACCCCACAGAGGAGGGGAAGGGTGAGGGGCACTGACCCCACAGAGGAGGGCAGGGCTGAGCTGACCCCACTGCCACCAGAGCAGCAGGAACTGAGCAGCAAAACCCCTCCTTTCCCTCTGCCCCAGGGGAAAGGCCCAGGGATGGTGCCCAGGCAGCACTCACTGATGGAGAAGACGTTCTCCTCCTCTTTGGTGATCCTGCAGTGCTCCAGCAGCAGAGCTCCAATGGGCTGGAAAACACATGGAGAGAGGGTTTAACCCACAGTGCCCCCAGCACTGAACCCACAGTGTCTCCCTGGAGCCTTTTAGGCAAGTTTGACACCCTGGTGCTACTCTGCAATGATTTGGTCTGACTGCAGGATGTTCCACAACCCTTTAATCACCTTTTTGTGCTGCTGCTGTGCCTCCCTCGCAGCACTTTGCTTGTGTTAATTAGGTGTTAATCACCTCCACCGGCTCAGAGTCAGCCTGGCCTTCACTGCTCATTTCTGGGGTGTGAAGGCAGCAAAGAACTTCCTTGCCCAGTAACTGAGACACAACTGAACTGTTCCTGAGACACACAGCAAGCCCCCCTGTGCCCGGGCAGGGCTGGAGGGGGATGTGGGGAGCTGGAACAGCTCCGGAGGGACACACAGACACTGGAGGGACACACAGACACCGTGCTGAGCAGGGACAGGGGGTGACATGGCCTGGAACAGGAGCAACCCCCTGGGAATTCTTGTCCAAGGGACACACCGTGAGAGATGCAAATCAGGAAGCAGGGAAGGGCCTGGAAACCTCCTTTACTGAGCATTCCATGGAACATTTGGGCTGGAAGGACCTCAGAGCCCATCCAGTCCCCCCCTGCCATGGGCAGGGACACCTCCCACCAGCCCAGGGTGCTCCTTTGATCCAGCCTGGCCTTGGACACTTCCAGGGATGGGGCAGCCACAGCTGCTCTGGGAATTCCATCCCAGCTCCTCCTCACCCTCACAGGGAAGAATTTCTTCCCAATATCCCTGTGTCAGTGGGAAGCCATTCCCTGTGTCCTGTCCCAGGTCCCTCCCCAGCTCTCCTGCAGCCCTGCTGAGCTGATGAAAAGGAAAGGTGGACACTGTCCCAGCACTGCTCTCCCAGCCCACACAACCAATCCACAGGAAAAAGAAGGAAGAGGGAGGGAAGCAAACCCCACCCAGGAGCACATTCCATACCTCAGCCTCGTCTGTCCTGAAGTAGAAGAGAAAGTTCACCACGAGCTTCACCAGGCGCTTCTTCAGCACTGCAAGGACAGTTCAATTAAAATAAAATAAAATAAAATAAAACAAAATAAAACAAAAATAGAAATAAAAACAAAAATAAAACAGAAATAGAAATAAAAATAAAATAAAAACAAATAAAGAATAAAAACAAAATAAAAATTAAAATTAAAAAATATATAAATAAAACCAAAATAAAAATAAAATAAAAATAAAAGTAAAATAAAAATAGAAAATTATAATATAAAATAAAAATTAGAAATAAGACTAGAAATAAAAATAAAATTACAATAAAATAAAATTAAAAATAAAATGAAAAATTAAAAATAAAAATAAAAATAAAAATAAAGAAAAAGGAAGTGCTGATGCAGCTGGGACAGAGAGGGGGCAGAGGGAAGCCCCTTCCAGCCCTGCCAGTGCCCAGCATGGCACAGATCCCATCAACCACTGGCACACCCTGCACCCACCCTGAGGCTGCTCCTGCAAACAGGAGCCTCAGGGTGACAAAGTCATGAGCAGCTTCTCCAGTGGCTCCAGGGCAGGCAGAGCCCACTGACACGGCCTGGGAGAGCTCCAAATCCCTGGGAGAGCTCCAAATCCCAGGGAGAGCTCCAAATCCCTGGGAGAGCTCCAAATCCCTGGGAGAGCTCCAAATCCCAGGAGCCCCAGCACAGATATCACCTCTGAGGGACAAACTCCAGCAGATCCTGGGGGAAGGAAGGCCCAGGACAAGGGAGGGTCTTCACACTCCAGTGCTGGCCTGAGAGGGAATTTGCTGGGAGACTTCAGGGAAGAGCCTCTCCAGGCCTCGCTGTCCCCAGTACATCCCATTGCTCCAGCCCAGCCCCAGAACCTCTCTCCAGTCCCACACTGGATCCCACCACCTGTGCTCTACAGCCCTCCCAGTAAGCCCCAGTGCTGCCCACCCAACACAGCCAGTCCTAACCCCACAGTTCCTGCCCAGTTCTCCCAGACCTTCACCCACTTTCCCAGCCTGGATTCTCCAGTACCCCCAGTCCTCCTGCCCAGGGCACCCAGTTCTCCCAGTCCCTCCTCACCCAGTACTCCAAGTGCTGTCCTGATTATCCAGTACCTCCAGTCCTGCACCCCCAGGCCACCCACTTCTCCCAGTCCCTCTCCTCCAGTCCAGCCCTGTCCCCCACAACCCCACAACTGAGGTGGTCTGGGGGGTCTTGAGGGGATCTGGGGAGGTTCTGATTCTCCAGTGGGGGATCCCCAGGTACCCCCAGTCCTGCCCCACCTCCACCTGCCTCCCCCTCCAATCCTGCCAGTTCTCCCAGTCCTACCCTGCTCCTACTGGCAGTTTCCCAGTCCGGATTCCCCAGTACCCTCAATCCTGCCTCTCCAGGGCACCCAGTTCTCCCAGTACCTCTCCACCCAGTGCTCCCAATCCTTCCCATGTCCAGCCTCCACTTTCCCAGCCCTAATCCTCCAGTGCCTCCAATCCTGCCCACCCAACATAGTCCTAACCCCAGTTCCTGCCCAGTTCTCCCAGTCCTGCCCTGCTCCTACTCCCAGTTTCCCAGTCCCGATTCTCCAGCACCCCCAAAGCGTCCAGTTCTCCCAGTTCCTCTCCAGCCCCATCCCTCAGCAACTCCAGCCCGGATTCTCCAGTTGGGGACCCCCACTCCTGCCCCCCTTTCACCTGCCCATCCCAATCCTGCCAGTTCTCCCAGTCCTGCCCTGGTCCTACCCCCAGTTTCCCACTTGTGATTCTCCAGTACCCCCAGTCCTGCCCACCCAGCACAGTCCAACCCCTCTCCCCACCCAGTGCTTCCCAGTCCTCCCAGTCCGTTCCCAGTCCCCCCAGTGCTGCCCACCCAACCCAGCCAGTCCTAACCCCAGTTCCTGCCCAGTTCTCCCAGTCCTGCCCTGCTCCTACTCCCAGTTTCCCTGTCCTGATTCCCCAGTACCCCCAATCCTGCCCACCCAACACAGTCAATCCTGTCCCCGCTCCCAGCTCTCCCAGTCCTGACCTGGTCATATCCCCACTTTCCCAGTCACAATTCTCCAATCCTCCCAGTCCTGCCCACCCAACACAGCCAATCCTAACTCCCCCTCCTCACTCCCAGTACTCTCTGTCCCGCCCTGACCCTAATCCCAGTTTCCCAGTCCATTCCCAATCCCCCCAGTCCTGCCCGCCCAACACAGCCACTCCTATCCCCCCTCCCCGTTCCCAGTTCCTGCCCTGCTCCTGCCCCCAGTTTCCCAGCCCGGATTCCCCAGTACCCCCAACATCTCCCAGCTCTCCCGGTCGCTCTCCACCCCCGATTCCGCAGCCGGGACCGCGCCGTCCCTCCCTCCGTCCCCGCTCACCGCTGCCTTTCTTGGGCACGCTCATGCGGATCTCGGCCGCCTTCTCCGCGGGCTGCCGGGCCAGGGACAGCAGCTCGCGCTCGTTGTAGCGCATGGCCGGAGCCCCCCGGCCCGCCGATCCCGCTGTTCCTTCCGAGCCCGGTGTTCCCGGTGTTCCCGCCGATCCCGCTGTTCCTTCCGATCCCGCTGATCCCG
>NW_016690516.1:274420-282737 GCF_001604755.1 Lepidothrix coronata | reverse complement strand
GGGTCCTGGGGGGTTCTCCGGGGATCTAGGGGGAACTGAAGGGATCTGGGGGGTTCTGAGGGAGTTCGGGGAGTCTTGAGGGGATCCAGGGGGGCTGAGGGGACTTGGGACATCCTGAAGGGATTTATGAGGGGATTTAGCGGGCCCTAGAGGGTCCTCAGGGGATTTGGGGGGAACTGAGGGGATTTTAGGGGTCCTCAGTGGATCTGAGGGGTCCTGAAGGGACTTGGGGGATCCTGAGGGGATTTAGGGGGTCGTGAGGGGATTTAGCAGGTCCTGGGGGACATGGGGGGTTCCTGAGGGGATCTGGGGGGTTTGTGAGGGGATTTGGGGCATTCTGAGGCGACTTTGGAGGTTCTGAGGGGATTTGGGAGATCCTGAGGGGGTGAGAGGGGTCATGAGGGGACCTGGGGGATCGTGAGGGGGTGAAGGGGGTCCTGAGGGTATATGAGGGGACGTAAGGGGATTTGGGGCATTCTGAGGAGATCCAGGGGGTCCTGAGGGGATTTAGGGGGTTGTGAGGGGATCTGGAAGGTCCTGAGGGGACTTGGGGGGTTCTGAGGGGATCTGGAGGTTCCTGAGGGGAGTGACCCTTGGTGAGGTGTGGGGGGCACTTGGGGGGTTCTGTACTTTCTGAAGGGTTGGGGGGTGTTGGGGAGGGCTGGTCCTTGCTGAAGGGCTGGGGGTGTTTGGAGAGGGGGGATGACCCTTGGTGATGTACTGGGGGTGTTTGGGGGACTTTGGCCCTCACTAAAGGGGTGCTTGGGGTGTTTGGAGGGTTGAGGTTGCCCTTGTTGGGGGTATTTGGGGGGGGCTGATCCTCGCTGGGGAGTTGGGGGATGTTTGGGGGGGCTGATGCTTGGTGAGGGGTATTTGAGGGTGTCGTTCTTGCTTCGGACCTGGAGGGGTTTGAAGGGGTTTGATCTTCACTGGGGTGTGTGGTGTGCTGGGGGGGGTTGGAGTTGCCCTTGTTGGGAATGTCTGGGGGGGCTGGTCCTTGCTGAGGGGTTGGAGGGGGGATGTGGGGGAAGTGACCCTTGGGGAGGTGTTGGGAGGTGTTTGAGGGGTGGGTTTGACCTTTACTGGGGGTGCTTGAGGGGGCTTGATCCTCGCTGAGGAGTTGGTGGGTATCTGGGGGGGGCTTTCGCCCTTGCTGAGGCATTGGGGAGTGTTTGAGGGTGCCTTTAACAGCTGCTGAGGTGTTGGGGGCACGTTTATGGGGTTGACCCTTGCTGAGGATGTCTGGGGGCCTTGATCCTCACTGAGGGCCTGGGAATGTTTTGAGGGGAGGTTTTCACTGTTTCTAGGGGGCTGAGGTGGTTTTGGCGCTTTGATGTTTGCTGGGGTGTGTTTGAGGGGTCCTTTGACCCTTGTTGGGGTGTTGGGGGGTGCTTGATGGGGGGCTTTGACCATTGCTGAGGGGCAGGAGGTGTGTGAGGGGAGACCGATCCTTCCTGAGGGGCTGAGGGGTGTCTGATGGGAAGGATTTGACCCTTGCTGAGGGACTGGGCATGTCTGGGGGGCTTTGGCCCTGCTGAGGGCATTGGGGGTGTTTGAGCAGACCACTCTGTGGTGTGGGAGGTGTGTGGGGGCCTCTGGCCTTACTGAGGGCAGGGGGCACTCCAGGACCTCAGCTGGGGGTTGGGGACACTGCACAGAGTCCGTGACCCTGCTGGGGGACATGGGGGGCTCTGACCCTCTCAGGGGGTTTTTGCTGTGTGGGGGTGGCTCTGGAGCTTTGGGGGGCTGGTGGAGGAGCCCCAAACCTTGGTAGAGAGGGGGGAGGTTCTGGGGCTGTTTGTGCCATCGGGTGAGGGTGGGAGGCTCCTTTCTGGGGGGATGTGTCTGTGTGTGGAAATGTCTGAGGAGATGGAAAGGGCTCTGGGGGTTGTTTTTCTGGATCATTTTACTTGTGTTTACTGAGTGGGTGGTGCCAGACCCTCTCCATGTGGAATCTCATCCCATAGCATGTTCCCAGGGCATCTTTGGGGTTCTCATCCCGTGTCCTCACTGACGAGGCTGAACACTCTGTGACCTCAGGTCCAGTTACCACTCACGATGCTTCTCCTCCTTTTGTGCAGACTCTCTCCAGAGGGGGCTGAAGCACAGAATTCCCCACCATGGATTTCCAGCACCGCCCTGGAGGGAAGACGGGCAGCGGAGGCGTCGCCTCGGCCTCGGAGAGTAACCGGGACCGGCGGGAGCGGCTGCGGCAGCTGGCCCTGGAGACCATCGACATCAACAAGGTGGGGACACACCTGCCACCAGCCCAGGTTGCTCCAAGCCCCGTCCAACCTGGCCTTGGACACTCCCAGGGATGGGGCAGC
The DNA here is from genome assembly GCF_001604755.1 of Lepidothrix coronata. Taxonomy (NCBI): domain Eukaryota; kingdom Metazoa; phylum Chordata; class Aves; order Passeriformes; family Pipridae; genus Lepidothrix; species Lepidothrix coronata. The sequence continues at coordinate 280,410 of NW_016690516.1, read as the reverse complement.
CACAGTTTCTCTGGGCAACCTGTGCCAGGGTCTTCCCACCCTCACCGCCAAGAATTCCTTCCCAATCTCCCATCTCACCCTGCCCTCTGGCACTGGGAAGCCATTCCCCTTGTCCTGTCCCTTCATCCCTTGTCCCAAATCCCTCTCCAGCTCTCCTGGAGCCCCTTTAGGCCCTGGAAGGGGCTCCTAGGTCTCCCCAGAGCCTTCTCTTCTCTGAGTGGTGGATTGAGTTTAAATACTTGTGTCTCTGGGAATGTGGGGTTTGAATGAGGAACATTTGGGATGAGGCTGACAGGGAGGTGCCAGCACTTTGTATTCAAGTTATTTCCAGTCTCCTCAGGACCAGTTTGTACGTTGCCATTTCTGGGTGCAGTTGGGAACTCTGTCACTGGTGCACAGAGCTGCTGTTGAGTCTGTTTCCATCCTCCTAAAGCTCTGTTATGTTGATTTAAATTCTGAACTCAGTTCTGGAATCACAGAACCATAAAATAACTGGAGTTGGAAGGGACCCACGAGGATCATCCAGTCCAACCCCTGGCCCTGCACAGACACCCCAACAATCCCACCCTGTCCCTCAGAGTGTTGTCCAAACGCTCCTGGAGCTCTGGCAGCCTTGGGGCCGTGCCCACTGCCCTGGGGAGCCTGGGCAGCGCCTGACCAGTTCTTCCTGTGCAGAACTCTGCAGTATTTTAGTTATCCCGTTGCTTTGCCATGGATTTTCCTTGTAACTTGTCAATCATTCTCTTCCCAGGACCCCTATTTTATGAAAAATCACTTGGGCTCCTACGAGTGCAAGCTCTGCCTGACACTGCATAACAATGAGGTGAGCGCGCAGCTGCCTGGCCTGATCCCAGCAGCAGGAATTTTGGGATAACTACCTTCAGGTGCCAGAACCTGGGCTGTGACTGCTGAGAGATGAGGGGTGGGCAGAGCCTCATGTGTTAAACCTGACAGCTGAGCAGTTAAGAGCAGTGTGCTCTCAGTGAGAATCCTCTGTGCTGAGGGTGCAAACACCCTTGTCAGTGTGAGACACAGCCTCTCTGAGACAAGAATCTTTCAGTCCTGCCTTCATTTAACTTTCTTCTACCTTGGTTTTTATTTCAGGGGAGTTACTTAGCACATACACAGGGGAAGAAGCATCAGACCAATTTGTAAGTCATTCTCTACCATAACTTTGTTCATTACTGGAGCACTTTAAAATGATGATTGTGTTCATCTATGAACCTTTAACCCCATTAAAATGATGATTGTGTTCATCTGTCAACCCTTAACTTTGTTACACAACAGCACACAGGTCCTGAATGTTCTGTGATTCCTGCTGAGCAGCCTGGCACCAGCCAGGAGGTTCAGCCTGGATCTGCTCCAAAAATGAGGCTGAAAATCTCAATTTCAAGCTCAAAAGTTCAAACCCAGTTGTGGAATTTTTGAAGGAAAAGGGAGAAAGAGTTTTAAAAGCAAATTTTCTGAGTCTAGTAAAAAGAACTCTGCCTGCCAGAGCTCAGGGGGCATTTGGACAACGCTCTGAGGGACAGGGTGGGGTTGTTGGGGTGCCTGTGCAGGGCCAGGGGTTGGACTGGATGATCCCTGTGGCTCCCTTCCAACTTGGGATATTCCAGGATTCTGTGATCTGCATTTGTCAATACAGGTTGGGAGAAGTTTATAAGTTTTATTTTAAGGAATCCAGCTTACTTTGCTTTAGCTGTGGGGTTTGTTCTTTTTGATGTCAAGAATTAAGTCTTCTCAAATGCATTTGTGGAGTCAGGCACCAAGATCATCTCGGGGTGGGTAATTGAGTGACAGCCTTTGGGGAGGGGAAGGATGGATACACTGGGGAAGGGAAGTAGGTTTTCCAGGCATGATTCCTTTGGAAGCAAGTGCAAGTAATAACCCTTACATTTTGAAATTCCTCCCCAGGGCCCGGCGAGCTGCCAAGGAAGCCAAGGAAGCCCCTGCCCAACCTGCCCCAGAGAAGGTCAAAGTGGAAGTGAAGAAATTTGTGAAAATTGGGCGCCCAGGTTACAAAGGTGGGTCGGGGGGTGCCCGGGAGGTGCCCGTGGCAGCACCTGCAGTGCTGGGATGTGAATTGTTAATTAGCCTTTTTAGCAGCTCTGCCCATGAATGAGAGCTGGGCTCTCTCCTGGTATCCTTTATTGTTTGAATTGCCTGTATCCAACCTAAACTTCTGGGACAACTTGGGGCCATTCCCTCTCCTCCTGTCCCTTGTTCCCTGGCAGCAGAGCCCGACCCTCCTCAACTCCCCCCTCCTGTCAGGGGGTTGCAGAGCCAGAAGGTCCCCCCCGAGCCTCCTTTTCTCCAGGCTGAGCCCCCCCAGCTCCCTCAGCTGCTCCTGCTGCTCCAGCCCCTTCCCCAGCTCCGTTCCCTTCCCTGCACACGCTCCAGCCCCTCACTGTCCTTCTTGTCATGCGGCCCCCAAAGCTGGACACAGTAGCATCACAGGATCCCAGAATGGTTTGGTTTGGAAGGGACCTTAATGCCCATCCCATTCCAACCCCCTGTCATGGGCAGGGACACCTCCCACTAGTCCAGGTTGCTCCTTTGATCCAACCTGGCCTTGGACACTTCCAGGGATCCAGAGGCAGCCACAGCTGCTCTGGGCAACCTGTGCCAGGGCCTCCCCACCCTCACAGCTGTAGCTTTGGATAAAGAAAATGTGACATCTTGTTTGATAAATTGGAGAAAAATTTTGTAATGTTTTGTTGTTGGAAGCTTTATGTTTCCTGGGGCAGAATAATGCTGCTCCAACCCTGCTGTGGGATGTTCTCAGCTTTCCTATTTTCCTTACAGTGACCAAACAGAGAGACCCTGAAACAGGCCAGCAGAGCCTTCTCTTCCAGGTAAGGGCAGGGTGAAAATTCTCAGTGTCAGAGTTATCCAAGTAAAACTGCTGCTGAGTGTGAGCAGATCCTTGCTGGATCCGTGAAATAAATAATAATAATAAAAGTCCTTACCTTCCTAGTTTTTACAGCTGACTGTGTTGAGCAAATCCCTGAGCACAGCTGTCAGGCTGGGTAGTGGAAGGGGCAGGAATTGGAACGAGATGATCACAGAATCGGGGAATGGTTTGGGTTGGAAGGGGCTTTAAAGATCATCCAGTTCCAAGCCCTGTCATGGGCAGAGCCACCTTCCATTAGGTCAGGTTACTTCTGGCTCCAACCTGGCCTTGGACACTTCCAGGGATGGGGTGGCAATCAGTTCCCACTGAATGGCACTTACTAACCCAACCATGATTCTCTGATCATGGGCAGGGACACCTTTCACTATCCCAGGCTGCTCCAAGCTCCATCCAGTCTGGCCTTGGACACTTCCAGGGATGGGGCAGCCACAGCTTCTCTGGGTGACCTGTGCCAGACCCTCACAGGGAACAATTTCCTCTTAATTTCCCCTCTTTCCATTTGAGTTGTTCACAGTCCCTCCCAGCCCGAACCGTGCCGGAATCCCGACCTGTTCCCTGCGGTGTTTCTTGGGAACTGCTCTCCACATGCCCACCCCGAGGGCTGTGTTTGGTGCTGGGGGGTGCCAGGGGGATGTTTCTCACAGTGCCCTGTCCCCCCAGATCGATTACCCCGAGATTGCCGAGAGCATCATGCCCCGGCACCGGTTCATGTCGGCCTACGAGCAGCGCATCGAGCCCCCCGACCGGCGCTGGCAGTACCTGCTCATGGCAGCCGAGCCCTACGAGACCATCGCCTTCAAGGTAACCCTGGCACACTGCCCTCTTTGCCCACGTATTTCCAAGCGAATTTGCAGACGACACCAAGCTGGGGGGGAGTGTTGATCTGCTGGAGGGCAGGAGGGCTCTGCAGAGGGACCTGGACAGGCTGGAGAGATGGGAAGGATCCAACAGGACGAGGTTCAAGAAGGCCAAGTGCCAGGTCCTGCACTTTGGCCACAACCCCCTGCAGCCTCATGGGCTGGGGACAGAGTGGCTGGAGAGAAAGGGACCTGGTGGTGCTGGTGACAGCAGCTGGACGTGAGCCAGGTGGCCAAGAAGGCCAATGGCATCCTGGCCTGGATCAGGAATAGTGTGGGCAGCAGGAGCAGGGAAGTGATTCTGCCCCTGGACTCGGCCCTGGTGAGGAGCACTCCAATGCTGTGTCCAGCTCTGGGCCCCTCAGTTTGGGAAGGACATGGAGGGGATGGAGCAGTTCCAGAGAAGGGCAATGAGGCTGGGGAAGGGTCTGGAGCACAAGTGCTGTGAGGAGAGGCTGAGGGAGCTGGAGGGGCTCAGCCTGGAGAAGAGGAGGCTCAAGGGGGACCTTCTCACTCTCTACAGCTCCCTGACAGGAGGGGGGAGCCAGGGGGGAGTTGGTCTCCTCTCCCAGGAACCAGCAGTAGGACAAGAGGGCATGGTTTTAAGCTGTGCCAGGGGAGGTTTAGGTTGGACATCAGGAAGAAATTCTTCTCAGAGAGAGGGATCAGCCACTGGAAGGGGCTGCCCAGGGGGGGGTGGAGTCCTCGTCCCTGGAGGTGTTTAAGATGAGACTGGACGTGGCATCAGTGCCATGGTCTGGGTGACGAGGTGGTGTTGGGTTGTGGGTTGGACTCCATGATCTCAGAGGTCTTTTCCAACCTGGTTGATCCTGTGATTCTGTGGTTAATTCCCAGTGAACGCCCCGATTTCCGTTCCAACCTCCATGGGTTACTGGAGCAGGAAGGGGGTCAGGAATGACTGGAAGTCATTAAGCCCTAGTGAGAGTTACTGGAGGACTCTGGCCTGAAAACCAGACTGTGCTGAGCTCTGGGGAGCTGTGAATTCCCAGTGTCTGGCACAGGCAGGAGCCTCCTCAGCCCCTGTGCAGATGTTAAGGGAGGGTTTTTTGTTTTCAGTTGTCCTTGACCGATAGGGAAGTAACTTAATTCTTTCCTGCCCCCACCTCTATCTAACAACAGAGCAGCTCACCAAGGCCTGGAATAACTGTGCTTATCTCCCAGGCTCTGGGGCTAAAAAGGGCCTTTGAACTAATCTGGGGTTGCTAAGAATAACTCTGTGTTCTCTTTTGGTGCAGGTGCCAAGCAGGGAGATCGACAAAGCAGAAGGGAAGTTTTGGACCCACTGGAACAGGGAAACCAAACAGGTAACTGGGACTGTCTGTGGTGAGGGTTAGGGAGGGCAGAGAGCAGGGCAGTGACATCAGTGCTGTCCCTGCTGGTCTGATGGTGAGATCTTCATTCCCTCAGTGCTGTGCACTGAGAGCTCCTGACAGACAGGTCTGCCCGTGTGTGATCTGGGTGAGGATTTGCCCAGGGAGGTTGTTGTCGGCAGCAGCAGCAGGATGGGGCAGGAATGTCTGGAGAAAAGGAGGCTCAGGGGGGACCTTCTGGCTCTGCAACTCCCTGACAGGAGGGGGGAGCTGGGGGGGGTCGGGCTCTGCTCCCAGGGAACAAGGGACAGGATGAGAGGGAACAGCCCCAAGTTGTGCCAGGGGAGGTTTAAATTGGATATTGGGAAAAGTTTCTTCATGCAAAGGGTTGTCAGGCACTGGAAGGGGCTGCCCAGGGCAGTGGTGGAATCACCATCCCTGGGAGTGTTCAAACAACATGTGGATGTGGCCCTTGGGGACATGGCTCTCAGGGACGGGGTGGGTTGTTGGGGTGTGTGTGCAGGGCCAGGGGTTGGACTGGACGGTCCCCGTGGATCCCTTCCAGCTCTGGACATTCCAGGATTCTACAATTCCACGATTAATTGTTCCCTTCTCTTTGCTTCCCTCCCCTCCCCAGTTCTTCCTCCAGTTCCACTTCAAGATGGAGAAGCCCCCGGCTCCCCCCAACCTGCCCCCGGGCCCCCCGACGGTGAAGCGGCCGCCGCCCCCTCCCCTGATGAATGGGCTGCCCCCCCGGCCCCCCCTGCCCGACTCCATGCCCCCCCCTCCCCCTGGGGGCATGACCCTGCCCCCCATGCCCCCCCCCGGGCCCGGGCCCCCCCCCCCCCCCCCCCCCCCCCCCCCCCCCCCCCCCCCCCCCCCCCCCCC
>NW_016690516.1:256930-274410 GCF_001604755.1 Lepidothrix coronata | reverse complement strand
CAATGCCTGAAGACCCTTTCCATGAAGAAATTTCTCCTCATGTCCAACCTGACCCTCCCCTGGTGCATCTTGAGGCCGTTTCCTCTTGTCCTGTCCCTTGCTCCCTCGGGGCCGGGCCCGACCCCCCCAGTGCCACCCCAGCTGCCCCCAGCCCCCGGGGTGCCCCCCCCTGCCCCTCTGCCCCCCATGATGCGGCCGCCGCTCCCCACGGAGGGGCCGGGCACCATCCCCCCTCCACCCCCCTCCAACTGAGGCCGCTCCTGGTCCCACTGGATTTGTCCCTTTCTATCCTCAGATCATGCCCCGTTCAGGGAACAGCTCTGTTTTGTATGAATCTGAATCCTGTAGGTTCATTAAAAGGTTTTCCATTTTCCTTCCTCTCTTTTTCCTGTGGTTTGGGTAAAAACACTGCCGTGGGTTCACGTTCTTTAACCCGTAGAGACAGAAAACATTCCCAGTCTGCTGATATTGGAAATCCTCCAAAGAGGAGGCAAAAGAGAGGGAATCTCAGGGCACCCCCTTTCCTGACTGGACATCTCCATCAACCTCAGCAGTGTTGGCCTGAGGTATCACCCTGACGAGTGTCCCATTATTTACCCCCATTAATCAGTTTTTATTCAACCAAAGCCCTTTATGGAGTTCATTCCCTGAGAGGGGCCATGGAAAGGCTCCTGTTACTGATATTGTCTTTAGAGACACCTTCCACTAGCCCAGGTTGCTCCAAGCCCTGTCCAGCCTGGCCTTGGACACTTCCAGGGATCCAGGGGCAGCCACAGCTGCTCTGGGAAACCTGTGCCAGGGCCTCCCCACCCTCTCAGCCAACAATTCCTTCCCAGTATCCCATCTAACCTGCCCTCTGCAGTGAGAAACCATTCCCCTTGTCCTGTCCCTCCATCCCTTGTCCCAAGTCCCTCTCCAGCTCTCCTGGAGCCCCTTTAGGCCCTGGAATTCCAGCTGTTCCAGTGAGGATTGGCATCTCATGGAGGGAAAATAATTTCCCTCTGAGGGAAATATGAAGAGTTCCAAGTCCCCAGGCTGCTGCTGCCTCTCATAGTCCTCCTTCCCAGGACGAAGCTCCTTCCAAGGCTGGCCTCTCTGAGCTGCGGGGTGTGAGGTACCAGCCGAGGGGGAGCTTTTCCAGCCAGGACGGAATGCTTTCCATACATTTACTTAGTTTCTGTCTATTATCTGTGTCTGTCCCCCTCCTCCCAGTCTGGCTCATCCCTCTCTCCCGGTGTTGGTGGGATGGGACGTGCCAGTCCCCGTGAGGATCCAAGCCCAGACATCCACCCTCCTTTAGAAAACATCCCAAGTCAAGGCCGTGCGTCCCCACGAGCGGGGGAACAGCTTTTCATTTTTTTTCCCGTTTCCAAAACGAGCTGCAAACCCAAAAATAGAACAAAGAAAGGTCCTTTGCAGCCTCCCCTAGGGCAGGACAGGCCCCGGGGCTGCCCACGGGAGGTGTGCTGGGCCACTCAAGGCCACCCGTGGTTAAAAGGGAGAGTCCTCCCTCCCTGGGAGAGTTTGGGATGCAAAGCTGGGAACAGCTGAGGTGGGACCATGAGAGCTAATCTCGGGGTGTTCCTGCTGTGCCTGGTGCTGCTCCCTCCCCTTGCAGCGCTGCCCAGGAAGGGGGAGAGGAATTCCCTGAGCCCAGAGGAGCTGGAAGCAGAGGGGAGAAATAGGGAAAATGCGAGTTTGCAGGAACCAGCCAGACCCAGCTGGGCGGGGAGACCCAGAAGGGCCACTCGCCTCTTCCCCGAGCCCGAGCCAGGAGCCAAATGCCCGCAGGGAATGGCCGAGGAGGGCCGGCCCCGCTCCAGCGCGCACCCCTGGCCGCTGGGCGGGCTGGAGGGGCCGGTGTGCAGGGTGAGGATGGAGCGGGACGGGGTCACCCCGGGCCACCTGGACGTGGTGGGGGTCCTCACCCACTACGAGAGCGGCTTCATCAAAGCGCTGCGGCGGCGCCGCGCCTGGGGCGGGAACGTCCTGCGGAGCTTCGGGCTGTGCCCGGCCCCGGAGGCGGCGGCGGCTCCGCATCCCCTGCAGCGCATCCACGGGCACGTGGTGGAGCCGGGCCCGGAGCGATTCCTCGTCCTGCACCTGGAGGAAGGTTGGTGGGACATCCCTGCGCCGGGGAGGAGCAGAGCGGGGAGGATGCAGGGCTTGGGATGGCGGGCGATGCTGTTTGCTGGCCCTAAGTCAGATTTAAACACAGAATTAAACCTGAGGGGTTGGATTCCCTTTTTCCCTGTAAAATTGGCACTTCGCTGTGTCTTTCTGGGTACATTTTTCAGGAGGTTTAGCAGAGATGATGGATTGAGCAACAGGGCACTGTCCCTGCCTCTGCCCCTGCCTGTGACCAACACCCGGGTGTCACATTCTTGGTGGGCTCTGCTCTGCTCTCACCAGTACGAGTGTTTCTCTGCCTCGATGATGTGGGTTTGGACACTGTCCCAACTCTAAGAGAGGGGAGGGTCGGACCTGGCTGGTCCCGCTGTGCCCTGAGCCCCCTCCCACACCGGGGGCTGTGGAGCTGCTCCTGCAGCTTCAGCCTTAAGGAAAAACCAGGAACACCTTCCCCTGTCCCATCCTGGGCATGAGCCCGGCGCTGGAGGGGGAGCACAACCCGCTGTTTTATCCGTAGCAAGAGAGTCAGGGGTGTTTCCCTCTTCCTGAAATCCCTTCCTCCCCTCCCGCGGTTTGGATTTGCAGCTGAACTCGCCAGTGCCGGGCAGTGGGGAAGTGGCCACAATGTCCCTGAGGCACTGGAGAGATTTCCATGGGGATCTGGGGGTGGCAGCCCCCTCTCTCCGGGTGCAGGATCTGCCTCCTGCCACCTCCCCGGGGCCAGGGACTGGGATTTGCCGTGTTTTTCCACCCTGTCCCTCCTGTCCCAGCTCCTCTGGTCCCTGCGTGGGAACGGGGCTCAGCCCTGAAGCCCCTTCCTCACCCCCCGGGGGCCCCGCGGTGCCGGAGGGGGATTCACCCCGTGTCTCCCCCGTTCCAGTGCAGTGGGAAGCGCAGGCGAAGCTGCGGTTCCAGCTGGTTTTCCAGGCGGAGCTGGGCCGGGCGCTGGGGGAGCTGCAGGCGGCCGCGATGCTCTTCTACCTGGGCCGGCCCGAGGGCTCCGGGCGCCCGCAGGAGCTGCTGGTCACGGGCCCGGGGCTGGCCAGGGACCAGGTGGGTCGGGGGGCCGGGCCAGGATGGGATTGGGGCGGGAGTGTCCCGGCCCTGCTGCCCAGCACCTTTGCCATCCCCTCCCAGTTCCTTTGCCACCCCCTGCATCTCCTTTGCTCCTCACAGCCCCTTTTCTACCCCTCCCAGTCCTGTTGCCATCCCTTCCCAGTCCATTCACCATCTTCTCCTAGTCCCTTTGTGATCTCCTCCCAGTCCGTCCACCATCCTTTCCCAGTCCCTTTGCCATCCTCTCCCAGTCCCTTTGCCAGCCTTTCCCAATCCATTCACAATCCCCTCACAGTTCTTTTGCCACTCCCTCCCAGTCCCTTCACCATCTCCTCCCAGTTCCTTCATGATCCCCTCCCAGTCCATTTGCCGGCCCTTCCCAGTCCCTTTGCCACCCCCTGCAACTCTTTTGCTCCTCACAGTCCCTTTTCCACCCCTCCCAGTCCTGTTGCCATCTCCTCCCAGTCCCGTTGCCACCCCCTCCCAGTCCATTCACCATCCTTTCTCAGACTCTTTGCCCCTCCTCCAGTCCCTTTGGCATCATCTCACAGTCCCTTTGCCAACCCTTCCAATCCCTTTGCCATCCCATCCCGGCATTCCCGCCCCGTCTCTCGCTCCCGCCGGCCGGGCCGTGCCTGCAGATGGAGCTCTTACCCCGTTCCCAGCTCCCGCAGGGCCGGAGGAGCTGCCCGGGGTGTCCAGCCCTGTCTGGAGGTCCCGGTCCCCGCCTGCCCTGGGGCTCTCTGCCCACCCGGGGGTCCCGTGGGCTCCCGGAGCAGCTCTGGGTGTGGGGGCGAAGCCCCCGTCCCATGTCGCTGCTCCCGGGGCCACCGCGGGCTGGGTGACCCCGAGCCCGCAGGGACCACAGGTGGGTGTGTGCCCGTGATGTCTGACCCACGTCCCCGGCTCTGCCGTGTCTCCCGCCCCCGCGCAGAGGCTCTGCCTGTCCAGGGACACCCAGTACCTGGTCCTGGGAGCCGCCGCCGGCTCCGTCACCCGCGGCCCGGAGCAGCTCCGCTTCTCGGCATCGCTGACGATCCGCGGCGCCGAGGGAGGTACGGACGGGGACCCGCCCGAGCGTCCCCACTCGGGCGTTTGGGGTCCTCTCCACCCCCGAGGGGCTGTGGGGACACGCAGCAGACCCCAGATCATCGTCCTCACCGCTCCTCGCCCCCCCAGGTGCCCCCCTGCCCCCCTCGGAGGTGCAGCAGCTCCTCTTCGGCTCCGATGACAAGTGTTTCACCCGCATGACCCCGGTGCTGTTGCTGCTGGCCAAGGCACGGCCGGGGGAGGAGGAGGAGGAGGCTTTGGCCCCTTCCTCCTACCTCTCTGCTGATGGGGTGGTGGACACGGCTCCGTACCCACAGCTCAGGTCCGTGGCCTTAGGAATGGGAAAATACAGGGACTGGGAGACAGGGGATGTGGGACCACGGCAGGAGGATGTGGAGACCTCCAGGGCACACGAGGACCCCGTGACCCTCTCTGTGTTCTCCTTGCAGCCCACCCCAGGCCGGGACCGAGGTGTTGCCGACCCCCACGGCCCCGAGCCAGGCCAACGCTTCATCCCCAGCTCCCGGGAGCAGCAGCCAATTCCTGGGAATGCTGACCCGCTTCATCCGGCAGGTCCTGAGCTCCTCCAGCGAGCTGCCCCCCCAGCCCAGCGCCCACCACTGGCTGGACTTCCAGGCGATGGAGACCCTCCCTCACCAGCTGCTCAACCTGTCGGGGGAGGCGGCGCTGGAGCGGCTGGTGCAGTCGGAGGAGCCCTCGGTGCTGCTGTTCCCGCAGGACAGCGGGGCCGTGCTGGAGCAGCTCCTGGGGCACTGGCAGCCCGAGGGCACCGTGCTGGAGCTGCTCACGGGCAAACTGCGGGGGGTCATCCAGGAGCTGGGGGACATCCCGGCTTTCCAGGCCAACACGGCGCTTTTCCAGCACCTCCTGAGCTTCTGCTACTTCCCGCGGGGCGGGGAGGAGGGCGAGGCCCCGGAGCGGGTGCCGGGCTCCAGGAAGCTGCACACGCTGCTGCTGCTGAAGGCGCTGCAGTCGGTGCGGGCGCGCTGGCAGGAGCGCAGGAAGGTGCAGCGGCAGCACCGCAGCGCTCGGCCCCCGGCCCACTGCCGCCTCCAGGAGCTCACCATCGACCTGCGCGACCGCAAGTTCATCGTCATGCCCACCGTGTACGCGGCCAACAACTGCGAGGGGCCCTGCAGGCTGCCCCTGTCCACCCGCGTGCCCAGCTACTACTCGCACACGGTGCTGCTGCTGGGGATGCAGGAGCGGGGGGCGCCGCTGCAGCGCCCGCCCTGCTGCGTCCCGGTGCGCTACTCCGACCAGCTCATCATCAGCCTCTCGCCGGAGGGGCTGGAGGTCCGCAAGTTCCCCAACATGGTGGCAGAGGAGTGCGGGTGTCGGTGAGGCTCCTCCCGGCCCGCCCCCCCCGCAGCTGGAGCTGGTGCTTCCCGTGGAGACGGGAGCTCCCTTGTGTCCTTTCCCCACGGTTTGGCTCGTTAGTGTCTCTCAGGTTTCTCTGGTGTCTCCTTTGCTCCTCACAGTCGCTTTTCCACCGCTCCCAGCCCCTTCCTGATCCCCTCCCAGCCCCTTTGCCACCCCCTGCAGCTCCTTTGCTCCTCACAGTCCCTCTGCAGCTGGAGCTGCCTGTCCCTGGGGGCTTCTCCACAGCCTGATGTGTCCCCACTGCCGATTTTAGGGATGCCTGTAGGGCTGAGCTGCCGCGGGCTCTGACCCTGTGGGGGGCTTTGGGCTTTGGGGCCGTGGGGGGAGGGCAAAGCTTGGCAGATCCAGCCAAGACTGCACTTATTTATCGCTGCCTTTCTGCTCCTGTAGTGGCTGGGAAGGGCAGGTGTTGCTTCCTCCAAGCCTCGCAGCATCCTCTGGCCATTTCCCAGCCCATCATTAGCCCCCCCTGGCCACAGGACTCCACCTGTGACAGCACAGCAAGAGGCCAAACCCCCTTGCAGGGACCGTCCCTGTGTGACTGGGGCCGTGGGGACCCACTGGCCATGGCCTGGGGCTCCTGGCCAGGTCACATTCATGTCACCCTGCCTTTACCCCACTCCCAGAGGGAGGGAGGGAGGGAGTGATCCCGTTACACCTCCTGGGCTCTCACACCATTAATGGGAGCGGGAGCAAACGGCTGCCAGAGCACCTGCTCTGTGTCCCCGCTGGCATCAGCGCCCGGATCATCTTTCCAGCTGAGCCCAGCCCTCAGACAGGGAGCCAAACCCTTGGGAAGCAGCTCCTGAGCTTGTCCTGGCTGCACCTCCTGCTGCTGGGAGCAGTTCTTGGGCTTTGCAGTGTCCCCACAGGGCTGAGTTGGCACCCACTGCCCCTGTCCTGCAGCCCCACAGGGACCCGGGTTACCCCTGAGCCCCTCAGCTCTGGGGGGCACAGAAAACACACACACACAGCCAGGGATAAGGGCTTTTCTTGTTTTTTTCTTTTTTTTTCCCCCTCCATTTCTTTTTAAACATCCAGTTGAACACCTTATTAAAAATGAAAATAGTTTATTTTAACCTGTATTGACTCAGCAAATACCGAAACCTGCCATGGGTTGGGGCTGTGAACGTCTCCTGCAGTGGCTCCAGTGCTGTGTGAGGTTTGCACTTGTGTTTCCTTCCTGAAAGGTGAAGGCAAAGCCTGAAGGGATCCCCAGTGAGGGGCTCCAACCTGGTTCTGTTTCCTGCAAGTTCTGTGCCACCCTCAGCGATGGCACCGAGTGAGGTCGGGGGGGTCTGTCCCCGATGTCCCTCTGGTTCTGTAACCCAGGATATTCTTCTCTCTTGATTTGCTTTAAATAAAACCAGTAACTGAAGAGCTGCACAGTCTGGAGACCAACTCTGTTCCCTGGGGTCAGTGGGACCCCACTGTGCTGCCCTGGGTGGAAATGAACCCGTGGGTGGGAAGGACCTGCAGGGGGTTTGGGTGGGGACGGGGCAGGGACACGAAGCCTGAAGAGAAGCTCCTTCCCCGGGTCCTTTCAGGTCACCTTTGGCCATTTGATCCAGGGGGGCCCAAAGTCCCCGGGGAGGCTCGTGCCAGGCTCCTGGGCTGCTCTGCTGCTGCTCAGGGGTCCTGGGGTGCTGCCCATGGCCCAGGGATGTCCCTGGAGAACAGGCAGGAGCCGGGGGCAGTGGTGGGTTGGATCCCCCTGGGTGTCCCTGGATCCGGTGTCACGGAGCCCCTTGGCCACCCCGGACTCAGTCGTGCCTCTTGCCCTCCCTGGCCCTGCCGTCCTTGCCCAGAGCTGATTCCCAGGGTTTCCTGCCCTTCTGCTGCTTCCAGTCCCTCTTGGGGGTCTCCCGGCCGCCGTTGGCCCTGCCGGGACGGCCCTTCCCCCCCTCCCTCCTGGGCTCCTCCCGCTCCCGCCGGGTCTCTTTCCTCTCCTTCCTCTCCTTCCTCTCCTTCCTCTCCTTCCTCTCCCGGTCCCGTTTCTTCTGAGGCTGCTGCTCAGGGTCCCTGGGGGTCCTGGGGGCTCTGCCAGGTTTGTTCCCTGGTGTCCTGTCCTTGGCTCGTGCCTCTCTCCGGCTGCTGCGCTCTGCATGGACAGCATGGCCTTCCCGGGCCTTCTTCTCCTCCTTCTCCTTTTTCTTCTTCTCCTCCTCCTCCTCTTCCTCCCTTTCTTCCTCTTCCTCCTTTTCTTCCTCCTCCTCCTTTTCTTCCTCCTCCTCCTTTTCTTCATCCTCCTCCTCCTCCTTCTCCTCTTTCTCCTCCTTTTCTTCCTCGTCCTCCTCCTGCTTTTCCTTCTCTTCCTCCTTCTCCACCTCCTTCTCCACCTTCTTCTCCTGCTTCTCCTTGTCCTCATCCTTGTCCTCATCCTCTGGAGTCGCGCGGCCAAACCACTTCTTGAAGATCCAGGGTTCTGCCTGCGTGGGGACAGAGGGGACCAGGACGTGGTGATGCAGCCCCGGGGCCCGGGACCCTCCTCCATCCCTCCCTCAGGGATAAGATGCTCCCCATGCAGGAGGTGCCCCTGGCCCCGTACCAGGTTGCTGTCGGCTTCGCTGTCATCGTCATCCTCCTCCTCCTCCTCCTCCTCTCCACCCTCCAACGCGCTGCTCTCCAGTGGGACAGGACGGGCTGTCCCCACCTCTGGGACCTCCTCCTTGGGGCTCAGTACCTCTGGGAGGGGAGAGGGACAGGCCATGGATGTTTGGGTGGGATGTCCCAGGCATGGGCCACCCCGCCCTGGATGTGGCCCCATCTCAGTCTGGATCTGTGGGACTGGGACAACACAGAGCTCTGAACCCACCGGGAAGGGGAGGAGGTGGTGGTGGAGGCTCCTGCCGGCCTCGGCTGATCCCCTCCTTGGAACATGGTGCTGGAAGAGAGGAGGGGAGAGAGGCAGGGGGTGGCAGCAGGGTCTGGTCGCCCTGTCCCCCTCCCTGCAGCCCCAGCTCACCTTGGAGCACCTGGAAGGTGACACTGAGCAGGGCCACCACGGAGGCCACCAGGATGCACTTGTTGAGGGTGAGCCCTTCCCAGAGCAGCAGCTCCTCCGAGGGCTCCAGGCTGGGGGGCTCTGCCTTGCTCTGCACCGGGAGGCTCCTGGGCACTGGGGACCCCCCAGGGAAAACAGAGTTAATGGGAGAATTGGGAAGGGACAAAGGGATCTGGGATGGGGGTGGGAAGGGGTCTCGACATCCTCCTGCACAGCCCACCCTGGGCAAGAATAGGGACGGGGCAGGGCCAGGGCCAGGGACACAGGCAGGGGCAAGGGAAGGGGCAGGGAAAGGTTAGGGTTAGGGTCAGGATTAGGGTTAGGGTTAGGGAGCTCTCTGCCCTGCTCCTGCCAGGTGTTTGCACTGCAGGAGTGGGGAGAAGAGTGTCCCAGGGGGCTGAGCCCGAGGGGTTTGGGCTACAGTGGCATCAGAATATCCTGGGGATCACGCTGGGAAAACCTCTGCCCGTGTTCCCCCTCCAGCAGAAAATCTGGGCAGGATGGAGAGGAGGAGGAGGAGGAGGAGGAGGAGGGAGATTTGCCAGGTGGCTGAGAAGCCCCATGTCCCTGAGCTGCGAGGGGACCGTGGAGAGCAGAGCTCCTCCCGTGGCCAGACCGGCTGGGAACACGGGATTGCTCCACCTGAGGCCAGGGTGGCCATCCCGGTGAAGGGAATTTCCAGGGAATCTTCCCCACGCACCTACCTGGAGGTGCTGCCTTGGCTCCCACCTTCTCCACCCGCTTCCTCTCCGCTGCTTTCCTGTCCCCTCCGAGCGGCGCCGGCTCTGGCATGCTCAGCTCAGCTCGGCTCAGCTCAGTTCAGCTCAGCTCAGCTCGGCTCAGGCTGCTCCGGGTCCTGCTCACGCACCAACCGGGGACTCTCCTACTCTAGTCCCTGCGGGGAGGGGGGGAGGTGGCCGGGGGGGCTGGGAGGGCACGGGGCGGGTCTGGGGCCCCCCCAGCACACGGGAGAGAGACCCAGACCCTGTGTCCCTTCCCAGCCCCTTCGCCACCCCCTGCACCCCCTTTGCTCCTCCCGGTCCCTTTTCCATCCCTCCCGGTCCCTTTTCCACCGCTCCCGGTCCTGTTGCCATCCCCCCAGTCCCTTTGCCTGCTCACACTCGGAGTTCCCACACTCTCCTTGTCCCCGGGGCTCAGCTGCTCCTGCCACCAGCCCCGAGTGGCACCGACCCGGCTCGTCACTGCCGTGTTCCCTCAGCAGCCTTAAAACAAAATCGGCGTTTATTTTTTATCTGCTAAGCTGGACTTAGCCCCGAGCCGGCCCTGGCACACGCGGTGGGCCGGTGCCCGTGGACCCCCGGGCTGTGCTTGGGGAATCCCCCCTGGAGCAGCGCTGGGGCCGGGTTTGGGCTGCGGGGTTGCAGCATCCACAGGGGGGATCCGGGGTCCGGCATCCAGGATCCGGGGGGGATCCCGGCAGGGTCGCTGTGCCGGGAGGGGAGGGAGCCGCACTGGGGTCTGTGCTCGGCGCTGGGTGGGGTTTGGTGGCCGAGGTTGGGTCCTGGTTGGTGCCAGCGGCACCCAGAGCTGCCCATGGGCACGGATCAGTGACAGCGACAGCTGAGGGACCTCGGGCTGCCCCGGCACGGACGTGCTGCACACCCCGCAGAGCCTTCCCGGCTGGAATGCCGTGGGACAGCCCCTGCTCATCCCCCTGCCCTGCCCTGGCACGGGGGTCCCCCCTGGCACCCTCACCCCGCATTTTGGGCACTTACATGGGCTCCTGCTCTCCTGTCGCTGTCGCTGCTCACCCCAGTGTTGGCATCTGGCAAAGACAAGCACAAAGGGGGGCATTGGGTGACAAATTCGGGGAGGTGGGAACTGCCAGGGGTGGGGGGTGTGGGCACCTCGATGCCACTCCCTGGCCTGCAGAGAGGGGACATCATGGCCATGTTTCCCCTGTTAGTGCTGCAGAAACCCCTCGGCCGTCGAGGCAGCGCTGGGGAGGTCGGGGTGTAACGGGAGCACCGGGCAGGTTGGGCACTCTGAGCCCCAAAATCCTGGACATCCCTGTGGAGCTGCAGCTGAGGGGACAGTGACCCCCTGCCAAGGCACACAGGGGGATGAACAACCCAGAGAGTGCCTGGGCACCCTGAAATCGTGTCTGGGGGCTTCACAGAAGGAGAAGTTCCAGGTACTGCGGAGCAACCAGACCTCAGAGAAGAGCTCAAGACACCCCAGAGGATAACAGAGCTCTGGGATGACTCTTGGGGCTTTTCCCAGCTGTGGAGTGGGAGAGAAAACTGGAAGGTCCCCAGAGCTCTGAAACAAAGCAGGGCTGGGGAGTGTGTTGGGCTCCTCAGGGTTCTCTGCCCTGTGTGGGCTACGGGGCTGAGGAGGCACCAACAAACCTAATCACCCCTCGGCCCTCCTGGCAGCTCCAAGTCCAGCCCTCACTCTGCTGGCCTCTGAGTGCCACTTCCTGCCAAGCCCTCACCAGAAGGAGATATTTTTTTTGCCCCCTTTGAGCTGCTTTAGTTTATTTTCCCCTCATGGAACACTGAGAAGAAATACCAGTTCTCAGGATGACACCTAAGACTTGATACTGGGAGCAAAACAGATAAATAAGAGGAAACCTTCTGGCCAGGGACCAAAGGTCTGAAAGATATTTGCTTTCAAGAGGAAATAAATAAATAAATAAATAAAATAAAATAAAATAAAATAAAATAAAATAAAATAAAATTAATAGATAAATAAGTCAGTCTTTGGTTTTGTTTGAGTGATGGTGAGTCTGGTCCTTTCTGTGCTGGGAAGGGATGGACCTTCCCCAGGACTCTCATGGTGGCTACAGTGGGTCCTCCCAGACCCAGGGAAAGCACAAAGATGCAGAATTTTTCCTCAAAGAGTTTTTCTCCCATGTTTTTGAGCTTCACATCCATTCACACAGGTTTAGAACAGGTTTAGAGCCCAGATGAGTGTGAGGGAGACTGAGGAGGGCACAACCTCCTCTGCTCCTTGGGCACAGCTGGTGTTCCCATGGAGTTGGTGCCACAGGGATGCCCCTCAATGCCCAAGGTCACCTTGTGATTTCACACCACCACAAAGAGCCTCCTGTGCCAGGCTGAGCCCTCTCCTGCAGACCCTCACACACCCTGGCAGCGGTGCTGGCACAGCCACGGCCGTGGTTGGCAGCTCAAAGTGAGGACAAGGTACCTCTTCTCTCACCCCTCCTTGGCCATCTCTGAGCATTCTCTGCCCACCCAACAGCTCATTGGTGGCCTCAGGGCACCCCAAATCTTCCTCCAGCCCCACACAGGGACCTGCTGCCACCTCACATCAGGGGACTCTCATTGAACTCGAGCGGGGGCAGCACCAGTGCCATCCCCCCACACCCTGCAGGGCTGCCCAGTGCCATCCCCCCACACCCTGCAGGGCTGCCCAGTGCCATCCCCCCACACCCTGCAGGGCTGCCCAGTGCCATCCCCCCACACCCTATGGGGTTGCCCAGTGCCATCCCCCCACACCCTATGGGGTTGCCCAGTGCCATCCCCCCACACCCTGCAGGGCTCCCTGGCCCTCAGCTGAGCCCAGGCTCTGGCACAGGGTTCCAGGCTCTTCCCACACCTCCACCTCTTGGGCCTCCCTCAGATGGAGGAGCCCAAACAGCCTCCAGACCGGGGGGCACTGGCTGTTCCTCCCCAGAGGTGTTCACTCTCCCCAGAGCTGCCCAGATCCATGCTCGGGGCTGTCCTGCCAGACAGGACATGGAGCTCCAACTGCTGGAAGGAGCTGGAGACAGTTCAGGCTCTACAGCCCTTGCAGGGACCCATCACCAGCCAGGATGGGCCGTGGCACCCGCAGGAACAGCCTTCCTGGGGTTGGATCCCGCGGGACCAGCTCAGAGCTGGGGATCCAAGAACAGTCAGTGCCCAGGCCAGGCAGGGCAGGGATGGACACCAGTGCCAGGGATGGACACCAAAATGCCAGGGATGGGCACCAATGCCAGGGATGGACACCAGTGCCAGGGATGGACACCAGTGCCAGGGATGGACACCAATGCCAGGGACATTTTGCCCATGGAAAGGCTGGTCACCCACAGCCCCCAGGTCCAGCTCCAGCCCTTGGCTCCCCCTGACCCCGCACAGGGAACCTGCCCCACACCTGCCCGACCATCCATCCCGGTCACTGCTCACACCAGCCCCTCTCTTCAATGCCCCAAATCGCAGCCGCTCAGCAAACAATCCGCTCTGCTCCGCTGCCGCCGGGACTTCTCCCCCCGAGCTCCCGGGGGTGCCTTTTACCGCTGACTCACATCAAAGAAACTTCCAAAAATAGCCGCCCCGCCCGCCCCTCCGTCCCCGCTCACACTCACCCGGCAGCGCCGGGACAGGCCCCGGGGGTCCCAAATCCCCCGGGCCGGGGTGGGTGATGCCCGCGAGTGCCCCTCGAGCACCGGGAGGGTCAAAGCCCCCAGAGCCGTACCTGGGGTGCCCAGCGCTGCCTCCTCCTCGCCGGCAGCCCCGGGCTGGCCCCGCTCCGCTAATGAACAGCGACAGCTGCCCAAGGAGCAAAATAGCGCCCAATCGCTGCTGCCCCGGGAGCGCGGCTCGGCCCCGGCCCCGGGCAGGGGAGCTCCCCCGGGCACCGGGGTGCGGGGGGAGGCTCCAAAGGGCACCGGGATGGGGCTCGTCCCTCTGGGAGTGCCCCCGGGGTCTCTGAGCCGGTTGTGGGATGGAGGGATGCAGAGGTGGGTCAGAGACCTGCCAGGCACGGGGGAGATGGAGAGAGGAGGAGAAATCCCTTGGGAGCAGCAGGGCTCAGACAACCCTGGGGAAAACCTCCGGCCCCTGCCGTGTCCCTGTTCCTGCAGCCATGTCCCCAGGGAGCCCTGACACAGCCACGGACCGGTGGGAGGGGGGACATCCCGTCCCACCCATTCCCAGGATGGAGCCAGGACACAAAGCATCTCATCCAGGAGCTGCAAAGGACCCTCTGGAACTCTGAGTCCCTGTTTGCCCCCCAGGCCGGGGGCTCTGAGCCAGCTGTGGGATGGATGGAGGGAGGGATGGATGGATGGATGTATGGATGGATGGATGGATGGATGGATGGATGGATGGATGGAGGTGCTGGGGATGTAGAGGCGGATCAGAAACCTGACAGACACAGGGAAGACAGAGAGAGGAGGAGGAGAAATCCCCTGGGACCAGCAGGGCTCACACAACCCTGGGGAAAACCAGTTTTTGCCCTCCAGCCCCTCTGATATCCCTGTTCCTGCAGCCACATCCCCGGGAGCCACAGCCACAGGCAGGTGAGGAGGGGGACGTCCCATCCCACCCATTCCCAGGAGATGAAACATCTCCTCTGGGGAGCTGCAAAGGCCCCCTGGGCTCTGGCCCTGCCTGTGGGAAGTTCCCAGAGCCCCCAGCTCGGCACAGGCAGGAACAGCCAGGGCAGGAGCCCCTGCCAGGGATGTGGAGCAGCAGTGACTGCTCCCAGGGTGGGACATTCGGGGTGGATCCTGCTTTGGGGACATGGAGCTGATGTTTTAAAAAGGCTTCATGTTTAAAAAAACCCCGACCCTGAGGTTGTGGTGTCTCACACCTGCAATATTGACCTTTTCCTCAAGCAGAGGTGGGAAAGGCCCTTGACTGCAAGATCCAAAGGAGGAATAAAGCAGGCACTGCCTCTCCCAGGGCTCTGCCGAGGTTGGGTCACGGCCCTGCTTTAGGACCAGGACCAGCTCCAGGAGCTCAGGAGCAGCCTCAGCTTTCCAGGGCAGGGACTGCCCCTCCCTGGCAGGGACAGGACTGGGCACTGTGGGATAAACAATGTGCCCTGGAAGGTGGCAGAATGGATGGAGGAGGGATGGAGGAATCCTCTGGGACCAGCAGTGCTCAGACAACCCAGGTGAAAACCACCCAGCCCCCCCAGCAGCCAGGGCAGCTTTCCCAGCTGTATTCCCACTGCAGCAGGGTTTTTAAAGTCTGTTTGCTTTACAGGGACATAATGAAAGCAGAAAATCATCAACAGGCCAAATAAAAATCCCTTTTTCTCCCAGCTAGTCACGCTTCCCATGGTGCTCCCATCCTGCTTCCCATGGGTGAGCTGCTCCTTCCAGGGAAGATCCCAGGGGCTACCCAAGCTCTGTCTGCACACAGGGAGCTCAGGCAAAACATCCTTCCACTGCATCCCATGTGGAGCCACAGGATGCAGAGTTCTCCTCACCCTTTCCAGGACCTTTCAACACCCTTTTCAGGGAGGGACCAGGAGTGGTTTTGCCTCCACATGTTTAGCTCAGAGCAGTTCCCTGCCGAGCTGCAAAGCCTCCACCTCCATCCCACGGTTTATCCCAGGCAGATGGAGGAAAGAGATTCCCAGAGGCAAATTCTTTCCTAATCCCTTGAAACCCCCCCAAATCCCAGCTTTTCCCTTGCCCTGAGACTGATAAAAGTGTCTCTGGGAGGGGGGAAACATGATCTGGCTGTGAGAGCTGCTGGTGGAAGGGCTGGGGAGGGCAGGGGAGCAGCTTCCAGGCTAAATATTGACTCCTGGCTTTGATGACACAGCTTCTCTTCCCTGGCTTTCCAGCTTTCCACTGGCCTTGGAATTACACAGAGCACCAGCCAGCCCCAAGGCTCTGCCATGCCCTCCCTGTGGATCATGGGCCTGGAGAGCATCTGGGACTGGTTCTTCTGCAGGAACTCAGACCTGGGCCCTCCCTGCAGCTCCAGGGATTTGGTTCACTCAGAAAACACAGCCAAGGGGGTCCTCTGACTCCTCTCCTGGGTTTGAGAGGGGGTGGGACTGGGCAGGGAGAAGCTCTGTGGGCAGGGGCCATCCCAGACCAGTCCCGGGTTTAATGAACCCCAGCTCGGAGCATCCACAGGGCAGGAGGAAACCTCAACTGTGCCAGGAGAGGCTCAGGTGGGACAGCAGCAGGAATTTCTTCCTGGAAAGGGTGCTCAGGCATTGGAAGGGGCTGCCCAAGGAGGTGCTGGAGCCACAGTCCCTGAGGTGGCCAAGGAAGGACTGGAGGTGGCACTCGGTGCTCTGGGCTGGGGGACAAGGTGGTGTTTGCTCAAAGGTTGCACTCGATGATCCTGGAGGTCTTTTTCCAACCTCAATGGCTCTGTGACTCTGTGATCTTGGAGGATCTTCTTCCTCCTACCCCTTTAGCCATGGTGGGAATGCAAGTCAGGCAAACTGTGGGTCAGGGGGACACCCTGCCTGTGGAGCAGGCTGGGAGGACCCCCCAGCACGGGGTCTGCAGGAGCCTGGAGCTGCAGCCCAAGCACCAGCTGAGCACATTCCTCCAGCTGAGGATGGCAGAGGTGATCACACCATCAGGGGAACACCCTCCCATGTCACCTCTGGCAGGTGGTCCAGGCAGGCCGAGCTGTGCTGCAGCATCCCCTCGTTTCCATGGCAATGCTCATTATTTATCCTCCCACCAGGATATCATCTCCTTTCTCCCTGTTTTTATAACTCAAAGTTAAAAGGCAATCAGAGAGGCATAAAATTAGTCATGGATTATTTTCGGCACAGGTTGGTTCTGGGGATGAGTTTTCCTGCTCTCCATGAGATTTCCCCTCTCCCCAGAGCTCCCAGAGCTGGGGCAGTCCCAGCCTGGGTCCGTGTGCTCCTGCCAGGGGTGTGAGGGGGGACAGAAGCTCCAGCTGGATGTGCAGGTGGGCTTCCTGCTGCTCTTCCCTTTGGATTTCACCCCTGGCTCCAGCAGAACTTGCCTGACCCGGTTCCCAAGGCTTGGGAATCTAAAACACCTTCCAGCCCTTGGAAGGAGCATTTCCCCTTCGGCCCCTCCCAAGGGCAGGGCTGGGCTCCTGGCCTGATTTTAGGGATGGGAATTTGGATGTTGCCTGTTAAAGCAGATCCCCTGGGCCCAGCACAGCTCCAGGCCAGCCCCAGCCCCAGCAGGAGCCCTGTCACCCCCAGGCTGCACCATCCCACTGATCCAGGGGTGCCCAGGGAGGGTCCAGGAAGGTGCCGGCACCAAATCCCTGCTGGAGGAGCACGTGGAGCCTCAGAGCCCTCCTCCCTCCCCTCGGGTGTGGCTGGGATGTGATGGGAGCAGGGCTGGGGCTGGAGGAGAGGATTCCACAAACACCATTTCTCAGGGAAATCAGGTGGAAGAACATCCCGATTCCTTGCACAGCCCAAACCCCAAAGGCACGGGTGTCCCCAGGGCAACCTGGCCACAGCCCAGAGCTGACAAGGATATTCTGCTGACCCAGAATTCCTCTTTCAGCTGGATCCAGCCTCCATCAGCTCTTCCCACCCTGGAGGGATGGGAATTGTGCAATGACTGTGCTGACACACAGCTGCTGCCTCCTTCCCCCGAGGTACCAACACATCCAGCAGGGAGATTATTCCTGTGGGATTGGAGGAACTACAGACTTTTCCGAGCACTGGGGTTATTAAGAAGCACTTGGGAAGTTACAGGAAGGGAAGAGACATCTTCCCTGTGCCAGCTGAGCTTCTCCTGTCAAATCTCCATCTGTCAGCACGGCAGATTGTACATACCAGGAGCTGAGCAACCTCCTCGAGGAGCTGCAGATAATTGAGAGCCTGGAGCATTTTGGAAGCTGGATCTTCCTGTGGCTTCCCATCACCAGGTGTTGCAGTGGGAACAGGGAGCACTGCCCATGTTGGAGGGAGCCAGGGAGAGAGATGGAGCCAATATGCACAGCTGGTACCTGGACAGGCTCTGCCATGCCCTCCCTGTGGATCATGGGCCTGGAGAGCATCTGGGACCGGTTCTGCTGCAGGAACTCAGACCTGGGCCCTCCCTGCAGCTCCAGGGATTTGGTTCACTCAGAAAACACAGCCAAGGGGGTCCTCTGACTCCTCTCCTGGG